>NC_091372.1:10467289-10497289 GCF_038502225.1 Cherax quadricarinatus
ACAGTCACTATCTTCTACTAGCATGTTCAGTCACTATCTTCTACTAGCATGTTCTACAGTCACTATCTTCTACTAGCATGTTCTACAGTCACTATCTTCTACAGCTGCTAGCATATGCTTCACTCACAGCTATCTTTACTACTACTAGCATGTTTCTACTAGCATATCACACTTCTTACTAGCATGTTCTGCAGTCACTATCTTCATAGGCACATACAGTCACTATTAAAGAGCAGCTTCACAGTCACTATCTTCTATAGCAGCTTCTCACTCATCTTCTACTAGCATGTCTACAGTCACTATCTTCACTAGCACAGTCTTACAGTCACTATCTTACTAGCATGCTACAGTCATATCTTCTACTAGCAGTCACTATCTTCTCACATACTTACAGTCACATCGCTACTGGAGTTCATCACTAGCATAAACTTACAGTCACATGCATTCGCTACAGTCATCTTATACAGCAGCTACAGTCACTATCTTTCACTAGCATAGCTTATTGTCATATCTTACTAGACAGCTTCACAGTCACTATCTCGCATGTCTTGCTAGCAGTCAGTATTCTTCTATTAGCAATTGCAGTCACTGTCTTATTAGCACAGCTATTAGTCACTATCTATTAAGATAAACTACTAGTCATGTCTCATTAGCACAGCTCTATCATTATCTTCTTAGCTACTTAGTCATTATCTTTCATCAGCATGTCTCAGCAGTCACTATCTTCTACTAGCATGTTCATTTTCCCACTATAATCTATCTTGTTTATAATTACTATCCCATTTTCTGTGTTTGCTAAGGTGAAGTCCAGGATCTTGACTTAATTCATGGTATAACTTAACAAACTTTGGACGTGTTTCTTTCCACCTGTTGTCCATGTTCACCTATCAGTAAAATAGGTACCTGGGTGTTAGTGGACTGGTGTGGGTCGCATCGTGGGTGTTAGTGGCCTGGTGTGGGTCGCATCCTGGGTGTTAGTGGACTGGTGTTTTACCTGGATTACCTGGAGAGAGTTTCGGGGGTCAACGCCCCCGCGGCCCGGTCTGTGACCAGGCCTCCTGGTGGATCAGCGCCTGATCAACCAGGCTGTTGCTGCTGGCTGCACGCAAACCAACGTACGAGCCACAGCCCGGCTGATCAGGAACCGACTTTAGGTGCTTGTCCAGTGCCAGCTTGAAGACTGTCAGGGGTCTGTTAGTAATCCCCCTTATGTGTGCTGGGAGGCAGTTGAACAGTCTCGGGCTCCTGACACTTATTGTATGGTCTCTTAACGTGCTGGTGACACCCCTGCTTTTCATTGGGGGGATGGTGCATCGTCTGCCAAGTCTTTTGCTTTCGTAGTGAGTGATTTTCGTGTGCAAGTTCGGTACTAGTCCCTCTAGGATTTTCCAGGTGTATATAATCATGTATCTCTCCCTCCTGCGTTCCAGGGAATACACCTTTAGGTGTGGGTCGCATCCTGGGACAAAACTGACCTAATTTGCGGGAAATGCTCAGCATAACAAGTGACTTTCTATATAGTAGTATGTCATTGATGTCAGCTATGGTCTGTATACCTTGTATATGTACTGGTATACCTTGTACATGTACTGGTATACCTTGTACATGTACTGGTATACCTTGTACATGTACTGGTATACCTTGTACATGTACTGGTATACCTTGTACATGTACTGGTATACCTTGTACATGTACTGGTATACCTTGTACATGTACTGGATATCTTGTACATGCACTGGATATCCTTGTACATGTATGAGTATCCTTGTACATGCACTGGCATACCCTTGTACATGTACTGGCATACTTCATGTACATGTACTAGTATACCTTGTACATGTACTGGTATACCTTGTACATGTACTGGCATACCTTGTACATGTACTGGCATACCTTGTACATGCACTGGATACCTTGTACATGTACTGGTATACCTTGTACATGTACTGGTATACCTTGTACATGTACTGGTATACCTTGTACATGTACTGGTATACCTTGTACATGTACTGGTATACCTTGTACATGTACTGGTAGTAAATAAGGATATTATTATATTATTATTATTATTTGAGGACAGTTGTGTTGTGGAGGTCAGAGCACAACTCACACCTCAACGATTTGTTAAGTTATACCATGAATTAAGTAAGATAAGATAAGATAAGATTTCGTTCGGATTGGCTAACTCTCCGGGGTTAAAATTCCGAACGAAATCTTATCTTATCTTATCTTATAGATAGTAATTATAAACAAGATAGATTATAGTGGGAAAATGAACATGCTAGTAGAAGATAGTGACTGTAGAACATGCTAGTAGAAGATAGTGACTGTAGAAGTATATGTCTCAGTATGCTAAGTAGTAGAATAGTGACTGTAGAACATGACTATGCTAGAACAGATAGAATGACTGTAGAACATGCTAGTAGAAGATAGTGACTGCAGAACATGCTAGTCTAGAAGATCAGTATGACTGCTAGTAAGCTGCTAGTAGAAGATAGTGACTGTAGCTATGCTAGTAGAAGATAGTGACTCAGCTATGCTACATGCTAGATGTAGAAGACAGTGACTGTAGAAGTCACTGCTAGTAGAAGATAGTGACTGTAGAACATGCTATAGTAGTAGAAGACAGTGACTGTAGAACATGCTAGTAGAAGATAGTGACTGTAGATATGCTAGTGAGTAAGAACTGTGAGCCTGTAGAACATGCTAGTAGAAGATATGTGTGAGCTGTAGAACATGCTAGTAGAAGATAGTGACTGTAGAACTGATGCTGAGTAGAAGATAGTGACTGTAGAACATGCTAGTAGAAGATAGTGACTGTAGAACATGCTAGTAGAAGATAGTGACTGTAGAACATGCTAGCTAGTAGAGACGATGACTGTAGAACATGCTAGTAGAAGATAGTGACTGTAGAACATGCTAGTAGAAGATAGTGACCGTAGAACATGCTAGCTAGAACAGTGAGTGACATGCTAGAAGCAGTACTAGTAGAAGATAGTGACTGTAGTACATGCTAGTAGAAGATAGTGACTGCTAGAGCTGTGCTGATAGCAGTGACATAGTGACTGTAGAACATGCTAGTAGAAGATAGTGACTGTAGCTATGC
Source organism: Cherax quadricarinatus (assembly GCF_038502225.1). Classification (NCBI taxonomy): domain Eukaryota; kingdom Metazoa; phylum Arthropoda; class Malacostraca; order Decapoda; family Parastacidae; genus Cherax; species Cherax quadricarinatus. The sequence goes on from NC_091372.1 coordinate 10,470,396, forward strand.
TAGATAGAAGATAGCAGAACTGTAGAACATGCTAGTAGAAGATAGTGACTGTAGAACATGCTAGTAGAAGATAGTGCACTGTAGCTGTGCTAGTAGAAGATAGTGCTGTAGCTATATGCTATAGTAGGAAGATAGTGAACGTGGCTCTAAGCTGCGTCAGCTAGTATCGTGCAGCAGAAGTTATCTAAGTATGCATTACTAACTAAGTATACATATACTGAAACACGTACCCATGTACGTGTATGTACGTTGTTGGTCTCAGTACATACACAGCCAGTGATACACATATCACAGAACATATCAAGTGTTTGGTTAATTGAGTTTCAAGTCTATCTACTACACGAGGGTCATTAAGGCTGCATGTCACCTGTACACCACCAGGCAACAATACTTTAATACCAGTGTGTATATACGGCTGCTGTGTATATATACATCAAGAGAGAGAGAGAGAGAGAGAGAGAGAGAGAGAGAGAGAGAGAGAGAGAGAGAGAGAGAGAGAGAGAGAGAGAGAGAGAGAGAGAGATATTTCTCTGATGATATACAAATATGAATGCCAGGCCTGGCAGAAGGTAAGATATATAACATTCTATTGAGTGAGGAGTGACAGAAGAATGATCTGGCAGGAATGTAAATGACTTGCACCCACCAGGATGGACGTGTCTCAATCCACTAACAAAGATCAAACCACGTCACTGGAGACGGTGGATCGAGCCTACGACTGTATACCTGGAGAAGGTCTAGAGGGTCAACGCCCCCGCGGCCCGGTCTGAGACTAGGTTCTCGTTACCCTTGTCACTCATGGTAGCTGGTCATGGACCTGGCTGCCAGGACGTTGACTCCCGGAATACCCTCAGGGTATACTCCAGGTATACCTGGGCGTTGGTAGCCTCTGGAGATACCTGGAGAGAGTTCCAGGGGTCAACGCCCTCGCGGCCCGGTCTCTGACCAGGCCTCATGGTGGACCAGGGTTTGATCAAACAGGCTGTTACTGCTAGCCGCACGCAATCCAACGTACGACCCACAGCCTGGCTGGTCAGGTACTGACTTAAGGTGCCTGTCCAGTGCCTGCTTGAAGACAGCCAAGGGTCTATTGGTAATCCCCTTTATGTATGCTGGGAGGCAGTTGAGCAGTGGGTAGTTTTCGTCTCAAGAACAAGTATCGAAATGCTTTAATTTGGTCTATTGATTCTTAACTAACTTATGGCAAACTCTGGATATTCTAGAAGTGAATGATCTTAGATGAAATGGTGTTCTTGAGAAGGGTACAGCCAGAGTGTAGTTCCTGTTTGCTGCCCGTCTTGTGGTACAGAAGCTGTCTTCTGACTGTCTGTCTTGTGGTATAAAAGTTTTCTTCTTGCTGTCCGTCTTGTGGTATAGAAACTGAATTCTCACTATCCGCAAAGCTTGTACATAACAGTAAGGTCATCCACGTCTCTAATGTGTTGAAAGTTCTGTGGGACTGACAGTCAACCAGCCCACATCCAGACATGAGTCGTCTTGCTCTGTTCTCTATTCTGTCCACAAGTCGTAGATTAGGCAGGCAATCCAAGAAAGTGGAGCATACTTTAGGTGTGAGTGAACCTATGCCTCATGGCTCGTGGCCTGGTGGTTAAAGCTCTCGCTTCACATGGTGAGAGTCCGGGTTCGATTCCCAACGAGGGTAGAAATATTAAACGTGTTTCCGTTCACGCCCAAGTTGTGGGAAATGCTCTGCATAACCAGGGACTTTCTATATAGTATGTCATTGATGTCAGCTATGGTCTGTATAAGTTGTATCATGTACTTATAGAAATAAGATATTATTATTATTATTATTAATATTATACAAAGTCTTTCAGCCTCTACTGTCAGTCAGGTATGAGATGCCTCAGTGATGTAAGCTTCTAGACTTTCTTGCAAGATTTACCACATGATTCTTTATGGATATTTTGCAGCCAAATTTCACTCCTAAGATACTCATTCCCATATTTTAACACTCTTCCCGTCATTCTTACCACAGTTCCAGCATTAATATCACACTGTCTACTGACCGTCATCATTTCTCTGTCCTCAGAAGAAAATGTAACCTGTCGTAGTCTTCTCCAGGTTGATGTAACTGTAACCTGGTGATGGATGTAACTTGGAATAGCTGGTATATTCTCTCTTGCATAAGTCAGTGTTAGAGTACAGTGTTAGAGTACAGTGTTAGAGTACAGTGTTAGAGTACAGTGTTAGAGTACAGTGTTAGAGTACAATATTACAGTACAGTATTAGAGTACAGTGTTAGAGTACAGTGTTAGAGTACAGTGTTAGAGTACAGTGTTAGAGTACAATATTAGAGTACAGTGTTAGAGTACAATATTACAGTACAGTATTAGAGTACAGTGTTAGAGTACAGTGTTAGAGTACAGTGTTAGAGTACAGTGTTAGAGTACAATATTAGAGTACAGTATTAGAGTACAGTGTTAGAGTACAATATTACAGTACAGTATTAGAGTACAGTGTTAGAGTACAGTGTTAGAGTACAGTGCTAGAGTACAGTGTTAGAGTACAATATTAGAGTACAGTATTAGAGTAGAGTGTTAGAGTAGAGTGTTAGAGTACAGTGTTAGAGTACAGTGTTAGAGTACAGTGTTAGAGTACAGTGTTAGAGTACAGTGTTAGAGTACAATATTAGAGTACAGTATTAGAGTACAGTATTAGAGTACAGTGTTAGAGTACAATATTACAGTACAGTATTAGAGTAGAGTGTTAGAGTAGAGTGTTAGAGTACAGTGTTAGAGTAAAGTGTTAGAGTACAGTGTTAGAGTACAGTGTTAGAGTACAATATTAGAGTACAGTATTAGAGTACAGTGTTAGAGTACAATATTAGAGTACAGTATTAGAGTACAGTGTTAGAGTACAGTGTTAGAGTACAGTGCTAGAGTACAGTATTAGAGTACAGTGTTAGAGTACAGTGTTAGAGTACAGTGTTAGAGTACAGTGTTAAAGTACAATATTAGAGTACAGTATTAGAGTACAGTGTTAGAGTACAGTGTTAGAGTACAGTATTAGAGTACAGTGTTAGAGTACAGTGTTAGAGTACAGTGTTAGAGTACAGTGTTAGAGTGCAGTGTTAGAGTACAGTGTTAGAGTGCAGTGTTAGAGTGCAGTGTTAGAGCAGTGTTAGAGTACAGTGTTAGAGTACAGTATTAGAGTACAGTGTTAGAGTACAGTGTTATAGTACAGTGTAAGAGTGCAGTGTTAGAGTACAGTGTTAGAGTACAGTGTTAGAGTACAGTGTTAGAGTACAGTGTTAGAGTACAGTGTTAGAGTACAGTGTTAGAGTACAGTGTTAGAGCACAGTGTTAGAGTACAGTGTTAGAGTACAGTGTTAGAGTACAATGTTAGAGTACAGTGTTAGAGTACAGTGTTAGAGTACAGTGTTAGAGTACAGTGTTTATTACAACCTAGGATTTCAAATGGCCTGTTATCCCAGGTGTAATGGGAGCAAATAAACACAGTAGAAAAAGTTTAGACTTATATTATCCTTCACCAATTATAACAGCAATATGTACACTATGTACAGTGATAAATATAGTGCACTCCACGGAAAGCAAGGCAGAAATAGAAGCCACAAGATAGCAGACCGTGCTTCAACCAGCTCTAGAGTGGGAATGACAAGGGCAGACAGGAGAGCGGTATCCACATAACCTCTGCGATTGTCAATCCCACCTTCTTATTGGCTAGAACCTGGTCACTAGTTGAACGATGGGGCCCCATCATCAACTCTTAGCAACCTGGTTCGCTGGTTGGGGAGATAGCCTGTAAATGAGGGTGTGTCCATGCGCCGAATAAAGGTTACGTACTCTTTGCATGCCACAGTGTTAGAGTACAGTGTTAGAGTACAGTGTTAGAGTACAGTGTTAGAGTACAGTGTTAGAGTACAGTGTTAGAGTACAGTGTTAGAGTACAGTGTTAGAGTACAGTGTTAGAGTACAGTGTTAGAGTACAGTGGTCTCTCGTTACTGTCGTTGATATTCAATAATAACAGTGGACCAAGCATACTCCAGTGTGGAACACTGGCACCAACTCTCTCTCTCTCTCTCTCTCTCTCTCTCCCTCTCTCTCTCTCTCTCTCTCTCTCTCTCTCTCTCTCTCTCTCTCTCTCTCTCTCTCTCTCTCTCTCTCTCTCTCTCTCTCTCTCTCTCTCTCTCTCTCTCTCTCTCTCTCTCTCTCTCTCTCTCTCTCTCTCTCTCTCTCTCTCTCTCTCTCTCTCTCTCTCTCTCTCTCTCTCTCTCTCTCTCTCTCTCTCTCTCTCTCTCTCTCTCTCTCTCTCTCTCTCTCTCTCTCTCTCTCTCTCTCTCTCTCTCTCTCTCTCTCTCTCTCTCTAACTATCTATCTATCTCTCTATCTATCTATCTATTTGTTTGTCTATCTAAAGCTCCGTGAGCTTTATCATACCTCTTCTTAAGGCTATGTATGGTTCCTGCCTCCACTACATCACTCCCCAGACAACTCTGTGACTGAAGAAATACCTCCTAACATCCCTGTGACTCATCAGAGGCTTCATAGTGGTGTGTGGCACACGGTGGCATCATAGTGGTGTGTGAGACACGGTGGCATCATAGTGGTGTGTGGCACACGGTGGCATCATAGTGGTGTGTGGTACACGGTGGCATCATAGTGGTGTGTGGTACACGGTGGCATCATAGTGGTGTGTGGTACACGGTGGCATCATAGTGGTGTGTGGTACACGGTGGCATCATAGTGGTGTGTGGTACACGGTGGCATCATAGTGGTGTGTGGTACACGTGACATTGACACGATAGTGGTGTGTGGTACACAGTGACATCATAGTGGTGTGTGGTACACGGGGGCATCATGGTGGTGTGTGGTACACGGTGGCATCATAGTGGTGTGTGGTACACGGTGGCATCATAGTGGTGTGTGGTACACGGGGGCATCATAGTGGTGTGTGGTACACGGTGGCATCATAGTGGTGTGTGGTACACGGTGACATCATAGAGGTGTGTGGTACACGGTGACATCATAGTGGTGTGTGGTACACGGTGACATCATAGTGGTGTGTGGTACACGGGGGCATCATGGTGGTGTGTGGTACACGGTGGCATCATAGTGGTGTGTGGTACACGGTGGCATCATAGTGGTGTGTGGTACACGGGGGCATCATAGTGGTGTGTGGTACACGGGGGCATCATAGTGGTGTGTGGTACACGGTGGCATCATAGTGGTGTGTGGTACACGGTGACATCATAGTGGTGTGTGGTACTCGGTGACATCATAGTGGTGTGTGGTACACGGGGGCATCATGGTGGTGTGTGGTACACGGTGACATCATAGTGGTGTGTGGTACACGGTGACATCATAGTGGTGTGTGGTACACGGGGGCATCATGGTGGTGTGTGGTACACGGTGGCATCATAGTGGTGTGTGGTACACGGTGGCATCATAGTGGTGTGTGGTACACGGGGGCATCATAGTGGTGTGTGGTACACGGTGGCATCATAGTGGTGTGTGGTACACGGTGACATCATAGTGGTGTGTGGTACACGGTGACATCATAGTGGTGTGTGGTACACGGTGACATCATAGTGGTGTGTGGTACACGGGGGCATCATGGTGGTGTGTGGTACACGGTGGCATCATAGTGGTGTGTGGTACACGGTGGCATCATAGTGGTGTGTGGTACACGGGGGCATCATAGTGGTGTGTGGTACACGGGGGCATCATAGTGGTGTGTGGTACACGGTGGCATCATAGTGGTGTGTGGTACACGGTGACATCATAGTGGTGTGTGGTACACGGTGACATCATAGTGGTGTGTGGTACACGGTGACATCATAGTGGTGTGTGGTACACGGTGGCATCATAGTGGTGTGTGGTACACGGTGGCATCATAGTTGTGTGTGGTACACGGTGGCATCATAGTGGTGTGTGGTACACGGGGGCATCATAGTGGTGTGTGGTACACGGTGGCATCATAGTGGTGTGTGGTACACGGTGACATCATAGTGGTGTGTGGTACACGGTGGCATCATGGTGGTGTGTGGTACACGGTGGCATCATAGTGGTGTGTGGTACACGGTGGCACCATAGTGGTGTGTGGTACACGGTGGCACCATAGTGGTGTGTGGTACACGGTGACATCATAGTGGTGTGTGGTACACGGTGGCATCATGGGGGTGTGTGGTACACGGTGGCATCATGGTGGTGTGTGGTACACGGTGGCATCATGGTGGTATGTGGTACACGGTGGCATCATGAGGGTGTGTGGTACACGGTGGCATCATAGTGGTGTGTGGTACACGGTGGCATCATGGTGGTGTGTGGTACACGGTGGCATCATAGTGGTGTGTGGTACACGGTGGCATCATAGTGGTGTGTGGTACACGGTGGCATCATAGTGGTGTGTGGTACACGGGGGCATCATAGTGGTGTGTGGTACACGGTGGCATCATAGTGGTGTGTGGTACACGGTGACATCATAGTGGTGTGTGGTACACGGTGGCATCATGGTGGTGTGTGGTACACGGTGGCATCATAGTGGTGTGTGGTACACGGTGGCATCATAGTGGTGTGTGGTACACGGTGGCACCATAGTGGTGTGTGGTACACGGTGACATCATAGTGGTGTGTGGTACACGGTGGCATCATGGGGGTGTGTGGTACACGGTGGCATCATGGTGGTGTGTGGTACACGGTGGCATCATGGTGGTATGTGGTACACGGTGGCATCATGAGGGTGTGTGGTACACGGTGGCATCATAGTGGTGTGTGGTACACGGTGGCATCATGGTGGTGTGTGGTACACGGTGGCATCATAGTGGTGTGTGGTACACGGTGGCATCATAGTGATGTGTCGTACACGGTGGCATCATGGTGGTGTGTGGTACACGGTGGCATCATGGTGGTGTGTGGTACATGGTGGCATCATAGTGGTGTGTGGTACACGGTGGCATCATGGTGGTGTGTGGTACATGGTGGCATCATAGTGGTGTGTGGTACACGGTGGCATCATGGTGGTGTGTGGTACACGGTGGCATCATAGTGGTGTGTGGTACACGGTGGCATCATGATGGTGTGTGGTACACGGTGGCATCATAGTGGTGAGTGGTACACGGTGGCATTATAGTGGTTTGTGGTACACGGTGGCATCATGGTGGTGTGTGATACACGGTGGCATCATAGTGGTGTGTGGTACACGGTGGCATCATAGTGGTGTGTGGTACACGGTGACATCATAGTGGTGTGTGGTACACGGTGGCATCATGGTGGTGTGTGGTACACGGTGGCATCATAGTGGTGTTTACCTGGAGTTTTCCTGGAGAGAGTTCTGGGGGTCAACGCCCCCGCGGCCCGGTCTGTGACCAGGCCTCCTGGTGGATCAGAGCCTGATCAACCAGGCTGTTGCTGCTGGCTGCACGCAAACCAACGTACGAGCCACAGCCCGGCTGGTCAGGAACTGACTTTAGGTGCTTGTCCAGTGCCAGCTTGAAGACTGCCAGGGGTCTGTTGGTAATCCCCCTTATGTGTGCTGGGAGGCAGTTGAACAGTCTCGGGCCCCTGACACTTATTGGATGGTCTCTTAACGTGCTAGTGACACCCCTGCTTTTCAATGGGGGGATGTCGCATCGTCTGCCAAGTCTTTTGCTTTCGTAGTGAGTGATTTTCGTGTGCAAGTTCGGTACTAGTCCCTCTAGGATTTTCCAGGTGTATATAATCATGTATCTCTCCCTCCTGCGTTCCAGGGAATACAGGTTTAGGAACCTCAAGCGCTCCCAGTAATTGAGGTGTTTTATCTCCGTAATGCGCGCCGTGAAAGTTCTCTGTACATTTTCTAGGTCGGCAATTTCACCTGCCTTGAAAGGTGCTGTTAGTGTGCAGCAATATTCCAGCCTAGATAGAACAAGTGACCTGAAGAGTGTCATCATGGGCTTGGCCTCCCTAGTTTTGAAGGTTCTCATTATCCATCCTGTCATTTTTCTAGCAGATGCGATTGATGCAATGTTATGGTCCTTGAAGGTGAGATCCTCCGACATGATCACTCCCAGGTCTTTGACGTTGGTGTTTCGCTCTATTTTGTGGCCAGAATTTGTTTTGTACTCTGATGAAGATTTAATTTCCTCATGTTTACCATATCTGAGTAATTGAAATTTCTCATCGTTGAACTTCATATTGTTTTCTGCAGCCCACTGAAAGATTCGGTTGATGTCCGCCTGGAGCCTTGCAGTGTCTGCAATGGAGGACACTGTCATTCAGACTCGGGTGTCATCTGCAAAGGAAGACACGGTGCTGTGGCTGACATCCTTGTCTATGTCGGATATGAGGATGAGGAACAAGATGGGAGCGAGTACTGTGCCTTGTGGAACAGAGCTTTTCACCGTAGCTGCCTCGGACTTTACTCTGTTGACGACTACTCTCTGTGTTCTGTTAGTGAGGAAATTATAGATCCATCGACCGACTTTTCCTGTTATTCCTTTAGCACGCATTTTGTGCGCTATTACGCCATGGTCACACTTGTCGAAGGCTTTTGCAAAGTCTGTATATATTACATCTGCATTCTTTTTGTCTTCTAGTGCATTTAGGACCTTGTCGTAGTAATCCAATAGTTGAGACAGACAGGAGCGACCTGTTCTAAACCCATGTTGCCCTGGGTTGTGTAACTGATGGGTTTCTAGATGGGTGGTGATCTTGCTTCTTAGGACCCTTTCAAAGATTTTTATGATATGGGATGTTAGTGCTATTGGTCTGTAGTTCTTTGCTGTTGCTTTACTGCCCCCTTTGTGGAGTGGGGCTATGTCTGTTGTTTTTAGTAACTGTGGGACGACCCCCGTGTCCATGCTCCCTCTCCATAGGATGGAAAAGGCTCGTGCTAGGGGCTTCTTGCAGTTCTTGATGAACACGGAGTTCCATGAGTCTGGCCCTGGGGCAGAGTGCATGGGCATGTCATTTATCGCCTGTTGGAAGTCATTTGGGGTCAGGATAACATCGGATAGGCTTGTGTTAACCAAATTTTGTGGCTCTCTCATAAAAAATTCATTTTGATCTTCGACTCTCATTCTGGTTAGCGGCTTGCTAAAAACTGAGTCATATTGGGACTTGAGTAGCTCACTCATTTCCTTGCTGTCATCTGTGTAGGACCCATCTTGTTTAAGTAGGGGCCCAATACTGGACGTTGTTCTCGACTTTGATTTGGCATAGGAGAAGAAATACTTTGGGTTTCTTTCGATTTCATTTATGGCTTTTAGTTCTTCCCGCGATTCCTGACTCCTATAAGATTCCTTTAGCTTAAGTTCGATGCTTGCTATTTCTCTGACCAGTGTCTCCCTACGCATTTCAGATATATTGACCTCTTTTAGCCGTTCTGTTATTCTTTTCCGTCGCCTGTAAAGGGAGCGCCTGTCTCTTTCTATTTTACATCTACTCCTCCTTCTTCTTAGAGGAATAAGCTTTGTGCATACATCGAGTGCCACCAAGTTAATCTTTTCAAGGCATAAGTTGGGGTCTGTGTTGCTTAGTATATCTTCCCAGCTTATATCGGTTTGGTTTACTTGGTCCCACTTTATGTTTTTGTTATTGAAGTTGAATTTGATCATCGTTGTTAGTGAAGATGAGGTCTAGTGTATTCTCCAGTCTAGTAGGCTCTATTATTTGCTGGTTTAAATTGAATTTTGTGCAGAGATTTAAAAGTTCGTGTGAGTGTGAGTTTTCACCAGAGCTGCCTCCTGGTGTTATTACTGCAACAATATTATTTGCTATATTCCTCCATTTTAGGTGCCTTAAGTTGAAATCCCCCAGGAGCAAGATGTTGGGTGCAGGAGCTGGAAGATTTTCCAGACAGTGGTCAATTTTTAGCAGCTGTTCCTGGAATTGCTGGGATGTTGCATCCGGAGGCTTGTAGACTACCACAATGACTAGGTTTTGGTTCTCGACCTTTACTGCTCAAACTTCCACTGCATCATTTGAGGCATTTAGCAGTTCTGTGCAAACAAGTGACTCTGCAATGTACAGGCCAACCTCCCCCTTTTGCCTGTTCACTCTGTCACATCTGTATAGGTTGTAACCTGGGATCCATATTTCGTTGTCCAAGTGATCCTTTATGTGGGTCTCAGTGAAAGCCACGAACATTGCCTTTGCCTCTGCAAGCAGTCCACGGATGAAACGTATTTTGTTTGTTGCTGGCTTTAGACCCTGTATGTTTGCAAAGAAGAATGTCATTGGACTGGTGGTATTGTTGGTACTGGGGGGGGATATTTTTCCGGCATTAGTATCTGTATCTGTTGGTTTGGAGTGGAGGCCATCGACTGTGGTTCCACTCCAGGAATGACTGGATTTGGTGTACGATTTCTGCCATTTCCTGCCAGTTTTTTTTCCTTCCTGGCACTAAAAAACCTCTCCCTCTTGAGTGGCTGTGGCTACCCAGGTTTTCCCATGGCCTGGATGTTTTGTATCTTTTTGTCCCCTTTAGATGGTGTGCCTGGCAATTTAAGTTATAGCGCTGTCTTTCCTGTACTGTAGAGGGACACATTTCAGGGTGAAAAAGTTTACAGGAAGGGAGTTTGCATTTTCCTGTTGTCATATGGGCATGGCATTTTCTAGGGTGGTCATAGTTGCACGTCCCGTCTGTTTTTCCAGATTTCCCATGTCTGCAGATACCAAGTGCATAGTATGTGCACAGGCTTGGTTTCCGTTTGCCTTGGGTTTCTGTGACTGTATTCCCTGTTGGTGCATGTTTCCCTGTCTTATTCCTATCCTCCCTAGCACCAACAATGGAGCTCCCAACAGTTGTTTTTGGTAATATATCCTCACTATTGCTAGTGGAGTCCTCTTGTTTGCTATTTCCTGTGGTATTTCTAGTTTGCAATATTGGTTTTATCCTATCTTTGACTACACTTGTTTCCCCACTACGGCTCCTGTCCCCTATGAGGTCATTTATATGTATTCCTTCCTGCGTATAATTCCCGACTACCTGGACAAAATCTCCAGCTTCACCATTACTGTCTCATGTGTGTGGTACACGGTGGCATCATGGTGGTGTGTGGTACACGGTTGCATCATAGTGGTGTGTGGTACACGGTGACATCATAGAGGTGTGCGGTACACGGTGGTATCATGGTGGTGTGTGGTACACGGTGGCATCATGGTGGTGTGTGGTACACGGTGGCATCATGGGAGTGTGTGTGGTACACGGTGGCATCATGGGAGTGTGTGGTACACGGTGGCATCATAGTGATGTGTAGTACACGGTGGCATCATGGCGGTGTGTGGTACACGGTGGCATCATGGTGGTGTGTGGTACACGGTGGCATCATAGTGGTGTGTGGTACACGGTGGCATCATAGTGGTGTGTGGTACACGGTGGCATCACGGTGGTGTGTGGTACACGGTGGCATCATAGTGGTGTGTGGTACACGGGGGCATCATAGCGGTGTGTGGTACACGGTGGCATCATAGTGGTGTGTGGTACACGGGTGCATCATAATGGTGTGTGGTACACGGGGGCATCATAGTGGTGTGTGGTACACGGTGGCATCATAGTGGTGTGTGGTACACGGTGGCATCATAGTGGTGTGTGGTACACGGTGGCATCATGGTGGTGTGTGGTACACGGTGGCATCATAGTGGTGTGTGGTACACGGTGGCATCATAGTGGTGTGTGGAACACCGTGGCATCATAGTGGTGTGTGGTACACGGGGGCATCAGAGTGGTGTGTGGTACACGGTGGCATCATAGTGGTGTGTGGTACACGGTGGCATCATGGTGGTGTGTGGTACACGGGGGCATCATAGTGGTGTGTGGTACACGGTGGCATCATGGTGGTGTGTGGTACACGGTGGCATCATAGTGGTGTGTGGTACACGGTGGCATCATAGTGGTGTGTGGTACACGGTGGCATCATAGTGGTGTGTGGTACACGGTGGCATCATAGTGGTGTGTGGTACACGGTGGCATCATAGTGGTGTGTGGTACACGGTGGCATCATAGTGGTGTGTGGTACACGGTGGCATCATAGTGGTGTGTGGTACACGGTGGCATCATGGTGGTGTGTGGTACACGGTGGCATCATAGTGGTGTGTGGTACACGGTGGCATCATAGTGGTGTGTGGTACACGGTGGCATCATGGTGGTGTGTGGTACACGGTGGCATCATAGTGGTGTGTGGTACACGGTGGCATCATAGTGGTGTGTGGTACACGGTGGCATCATAGTGGTGTGTGGTACACGGTGGCATCATAGTGGTGTGTGGTACACGGTGGCATCATAGTGGTGTGTGGTACACGGTGGCATCATAGTGGTGTGTGGTACACGGTGGCATCATAGTGGTGTGTGGTACACGGTGGCATCATAGTGGTGTGTGGTACACGGTGGCATCATAGTGGTGTGTGGTACACGGTGGCATCATAGTGGTGTGTGGTACACGGTGGCATCATAGTGGTATCCTAAATACCAGTAAACACAACTGCTGGGATAATATTTACAGTGTTGACAAAGGAAGAGGTCAAGTTTGAGAGCATTACGCAGCTTCCCGTGTGGGAGCGACACTGTGTGCTTCCTCAAGGCCTCGTCTCACTTCGTTAGTTTCTCCCCGTAACGCACAACGTCACTTTCTTAACGTTCCTGGATCTTGGTTTTATGCTTGGTTAGCGTACTCACCTATATGTGGTTACAGGGGTCGATTCACAGCTCTTGGCCCCGCCTTCTCGCTGGTCGCTACTGGATCCACCATCTTACTGCTGGGTGAACAGGGACAGCAGATGTCTTAAGGAAACACGTCCTACTGGTTCCACCTGTACCAGGGATCGAACCAAGTGTCTGGGGGCGCAAATAAATGTCCGGGGCCCAAGACTGTTCAATTGCCTCCCAGCATACATAAGGGGGATTACCAGTAGACCCCTGACTGTCTTCAAGAAGGCACTGGACAGGCACCTAAAGTCAGTACCCGACCAACCGGGCTGTGGTTCATACGTCAGCTTGCGTGCGGCCAGCAGTAACAGCTTGGTTCCGCGGGGGCGTTGACCGCCGAAACCATCTCCAGGTAAACGGGCCTCAGAGAGTGTTGAGTGCGCTACCGACCCAGCTACGGGACTTACAAGAGCCAGTCAAGAGGTCTTGCAGACGACCAAATTTATCATTTTGTCCTCTAGATTAAGCCAAGAGGACACCACAAAGAGACAGCAGAATAAGAACCATGATTGGAGAAGATAGAAGAGAGAGAGAGAGAGAGAGAGAGAGAGAGAAAGTGTGTGTGTGTGTGTGTGTGTGTGTGTGTGTGTGTGTGTAGCAAGAGTATATCACAGTGTCGTTGCAAAGGTTATCAGTTACCATTGTTAGTGATCTTGGACGAGCTTTCCAGAGGTGCTACCCAGCTTGTAACATTGTTCAGTCCTCGGTACCTGTGGTATCAAAGACCACAATGGAAGTAAGTCACTTTGTCCGACCATTTTTGGGTTATCCTGCAGGATAATCTATACATATGCTACTATGTATGATAATAACGCGTATCTGTATTTATGTATACTTGTACCTACATAAACGTACCTACTAACTTACTTACTTACTAATTTACTTACCTACTTGCTAAAAAACTTAGTGCTGGTATGTTACTTGATGCTGATCTGTGTGAGATAACTACAGAATGCCTCTTCAGTTCGGCTTCAAACTTTAAATTCGTGTTGAGTTGTGTGTGTGTGTCCTAATTTAACCAGTTTTTAAGGAAACTAGGATATTAGTTACCATGTGATAACTTGCAAATGTCTCTGCCCACTGGCTACGGATTTTCTGCTCTGACATATGTCTGTACTGCAAAAATTCATGTGCAGCATTCTGCACTATTCCTTTCGCGTGCACTGAGGTACGAGGGACCTGGGGTGATGCAGTACAAGGATACCTGTCTATTATCATACAATACCTGTAATATTTATTATTATTATTTTTATTATTAGTAGTATAGTGGTGGTAGTAGTAGTAGTAGTAGTAGTAGTAGTAGTAGTAGTAGTAGTAGTAGTAGTAGTAGTAGTAGTAGTAGTAGTAGTAGCAGTAGTAATAGTAGTAGTATATTGATATAAATACGAGAAGAACAGCTCAAACTCCCTGGATCAAGATACAGGGAATTTGCACCAGCATTCATAACCACACACACACACACACACACACACACACACACACACACACACACACATACAAACAATAGCTCCCATGACACCACAATACTCCTATTGTTGTGACAAACTCCGGAGCTCTTCATTCAAGGGATGGGAGACACCCATCCCACCTGTAGGTGGCGCCTGCACCAGCTGGATACAATGGAACTGATCTCCAGGAACATCAAGAATATTGTGTACCCTGGACTCATCCACGGAACAAAATGATCGATATGTAGACAGAATGTTGAGTTTACTTTTGGTTTCTCAAGGAGAAGTTTAAAAATATTGTGAGAAAAGGGTCTCATTACTTCTGGCTGGGTTGGTAACGCACTCGCCTCGTACGCTGGGTGTCCATGGTTCAATCCCCGGCACAGGATGGGTATGGGGTGACTACCGCCCACAGGATGGGTATGGGATGACTACCGCCCACAGGATGGGTATGGGGTGACTACCGCCCACAGGATGGGTATGGGATGACTACTTCCCACAGGATGGGTATGGTGTGACTGCCACCCACAGGATGGGTATGGGGTGACTACCACCCACAGGATGGTATGGGGTGACTACCACCCACAGGATGGTATGGGGTGACTACCACCCACAGGATGGTATGGGGTGACTACCACCCACAGGATGGTATGGGGTGACTACCACCCGCAGGATGGTATGGGGTGACTACCACCCACAGGATGGTATGGGGTGACTACCACCCACAGGATGGTATGGGGTGACTACCACCCACAGGATGGTATGGGGTGACTACCACCCACAGGATGGTATGGGGTGACTACCACCCACAGGATGGTATGGGGTGACTACCACCCACAGGATGGTATGGGGTGACTACCACCCGCAGGATGGTATGGGGTGACTACCACCCACAGGATGGTATGGGGTGACTACCACCCACAGGATGGTATGGGGTGACTACCACCCACAGGATGGTATGGGGTGACTACCACCCACAGGATGGTATGGGGTGACTACCACCCACAGGATGGTATGGGGTGCATAAACATATTAAACTAACACATAAAGAGTCTAGTCATATACACCCAAGTATTATAATCCTTTGTATAAATATGCATGATTACGAAATAAATAATTATTATTATTATTATTATTATTATTATTATTATTATTATTATTATTATTATTATTATTATTATCTCTGATCATGGTCCTCTAGACTTTTATCCCATCACCCGTAGGGGCTTCCACACTCTCCTTCCTATTGTGCAGCCAAAGGTCATCTTGTGACGGTAATGAAACTGACGGTAGAGGTCACAGTTGGCCTTTATTAGGCTTCAACAAGAAGCATTGGTCATAATGGGGTTGAGTCTCATCGAGAAAAAAGTTTATATTGATGTACTCGTGGCTATGTTGATTCCGTCCTAAACTCGCACATCAGGCCGCGGGGGCGCTGACCCCACGAAATCCCCTCCAAGTATATACCTGCTGCCCCTGTTCACCTAGCAGCAGGTACCTGGGTGTTAATCAGCTGTTGTGGTCGCACCCTGGGGTAGAAGATTAAAGGAGCCCAGTGGAAATAAGACCAACAGACCTCCCCAAACCCCCATGACGCTCGGACAAATGGGTTATTCTGGGAAGCTAACTCTACTGATTAAAAATCCGGACAAAAACTTCTTTTTATTTTATTTTGGCCTCCCTTCCCGGTAGCCGTGAGTTGGGGTCGTTGTGAAATCTACTATCCTTTGTCTTTCCTATGATACCAGTCCCCTAAATCTTAACAACTCTCTGAGTTAAAGCTCCCGCTTCACACACCGAGGGCCCGGGTTCGATTCCCGGCGGGTGAAAACATTTCGACGCGTTTTCTTACACCTGTTGTCTTGTTCCCCCATCAGCAAATAGGTACCTGGATGTTAGTCGACTGGTGTGGGTCGCATCATGGGGGACAAGATTGAGGACCCCAATGGAAATAAGTTAGACAGTCCTCGATGACGCACTGGCTTTCTTGGCTTATCCTGGGTGGCTAACCCTCCGGGGTTAAAAATTCAAAGAAAATCTTATCTTATCTTCGAGGTAAGGGTCAATACGACATATGTCATGGTGACCCTTAATAAATCCAACAAAATACCGGGTTCAATACGGTGTAAGTCATCAGTGGCCCTATAATCAACAATAATAACAACATAATACAGGTCTAGTTGACATCAATGACATACTACTATATAGAAAGCCTCTTGTTATGCTGAGCATTTCAGGCAAGTTAGGTCAGTTTTGTCCCAGGATGCGACCCACACCAGTCCACTAACACCCAGGTACCCATTTCACTGATGGGTGAACATAGACAACCAGTGTAAGGAAACACCTGGAGTTTACCTGGAGAGAGTTCCGGGGGTCAACGCCCCCGCGGCCCGGTCTGTGACCAGGCCTCCTGGTGGATCAGAGTCTGATCAACCAGGCTGTTGCTGCTGGCTGCACGCAAACCAACGTACGAGCCACAGCCCGGCTGGTCAGGAACCGACTTTAGGTGCTTGTCCAGTGCCAGCTTGAAGACTGCCAGGGGTCTGTTGGTAATCCCCCTTATGTATGCTGGGAGGCAGTTGAACAGTCTCGGGCCCCTGACACTTATTGTATGGTCTCTTAACGTGCTAGTGACACCCCTGCTTTTCATTGGGGGGATGTTGCATCGTCTGCCAAGTCTTTTGCTTTCGTAGTGAGTGATTTTCGTGTGCAAGTTCGGTACTAGTCCCTCTAGGATTTTCCAGGTGTATATAATCATGTATCTCTCCCGCCTGTGTTCCAGGGAATACAGGTTTAGGAACCTCAAGCGCTCCCAGTAATTGAGGTGTTTTATCTCCGTTATGCGCGCCGTGAAAGTTCTCTGTACATTTTCTAGGTCGGCAATTTCACCTGCCTTGAAAGGTGCTGTTAGTGTGCAGCAATATTCCAGCCTAGATAGAACAAGTGACCTGAAGAGTGTCATCATGGGCTTGGCCTCCCTAGTTTTGAAGGTTCTCATTATCCATCCTGTCATTTTTCTAGCAGATGCCATTGATACAATGTTATGGTCCTTGAAGGTGAGATCCTCCGACATGATCACTCCCAGGTCTTTGACGTTGGTGTTTCGCTCTATTTTGTGGCCAGAATTTGTTTTGTACTCTGATGAAGATTTAATTTCTTCGTGTTTACCATATCTAAGTAATTGAAATTTCTCATCGTTGAACTTCATATTGTTTTCTGCAGCCCACTGAAAGATTTGGTTGATGTCCGCCTGGAGCCTTGCAGTGTCTGCAATGGAGGACACTGTCATGCAGATTCGGGTGTCATCTGCAAAGGAAGACACGGTGCTGTGGCTGACATCCTTGTCTATGTCGGATATGAGGATGAGGAACAAGATGGGAGCGAGTACTGTGCCTTGTGGAACAGAGCTTTTCACCGTAGCTGCCTCGGACTTTACTCTGTTGACGACTACTCTCTGTGTTCTGTTAGTGAGGAAATTATAGATCCATCGACCGACTTTTCCTGTTATTCCTTTAGCACGCATTTTGTGCGCTATTACGCCATGGTCACACTTGTCGAAGGCTTTTGCAAAGTCTGTATATATTACATCTGCATTCTTTTTGTCTTCTAGTGCATTTAGGACCTTGTCGTAGTGATCCAATAGTTGAGACAGACAGGAGCGACCTGTTCTAAATCCATGTTGCCCTGGGTTGTGTAACTGATGGGTTTCTAGATGGGTGGTGATCTTGCTTCTTAGGACCCTTTCAAAGATTTTTGTGATATGGGATGTTAGTGCTATCGGTCTGTAGTTCTTTGCTGTTGCTTTACTGCCCCCTTTGTGGAGTGGGGCTATGTCTGTTGTTTTTAGTAACTGTGGGACGACCCCCGTGTCCATGCTCCCTCTCCATAGGATGGAAAAGGCTCGTGATAGGGGCTTCTTGCAGTTCTTGATGAACACGGAGTTCCATGAGTCTGGCCCTGGGGCAGAGTGCATGGGCATGTCATTTATCGCCTGTTCGAAGTCATTTGGCGTCAGGATAACATCGGATAGGCTTGTGTTAATCAAATTTTGTGGCTCTCTCATAAAAAATTCATTTTGATCTTCGACTCTCATTCTGGTTAGCGGCTTGCTAAAAACTGAGTCATATTGGGACTTGAGTAGCTCACTCATTTCCTTGCTGTCATCTGTGTAGGACCCATCTTGTTTAAGTAGGGGCCCAATACTGGACGTTGTTCTCGACTTTGATTTGGCATAGGAGAAGAAATACTTTGGGTTTCTTTCGATTTCATTTATGGCTTTTAGTTCTTCCCGCGATTCCTGACTCCTAAAGGATTCTTTTAGCTTAAGTTCGATGCTTGCTATTTCTCTGACCAGTGTCTCCCTACGCATTTCAGATATATTGACCTCTTTTAGCCGCTCTGTTATTCTTTTCCGTCGCCTGTAAAGGGAGCGCCTGTCTCTTTCTATTTTACATCTACTCCTCCTTTTTCTTAGAGGAATAAGCTTTGTGCATACATCGAGTGCCACCGAGTTAATCTGTTCTAGGCATAAGTTGGGGTCTGTGTTGCTTAGTATATCTTCCCAGCTTATATCGGTTAGGACTTGGTTTACTTGGTCCCACTTTATGTTTTTGTTATTGAAGTTGAATTTGGTGAATGCTCCCTCGTGACTAGTCTCATTATGTCGGTCTGGGGCTCCGCGCATACATGTCTGAACCTCAATTATGTTGTGATCTGAGTATATTGTTTTTGATATGGTGACATTTCTTATCAGATCATCATTGTTAGTGAAGATGAGGTCTAGTGTATTCTCCAGTCTAGTAGGCTCTATTATTTGCTGGTTTAAATTGAATTTTGTGCAGAGATTTAAAAGCTCGTGTGAGTGTGAGTTTTCATCAGAGCTGCCTCCTGGTGTTATTACTGCAACAATATTATTTGCTATATTCCTCCATTTTAGGTGCCTTAAGTTGAAATCCCCCAGGAGCAAGATGTTGGGTGCAGGAGCTGGAAGATTTTCTAGACAGTGGTCAATTTTTAACAGCTGTTCCTGGAATTGCTGGGATGTTGCATCCGGAGGCTTGTTAATATTACCATATTAAACTTTAGATAAGCTTAAGTTTGCTCGAAATGCTCTACACACTAAGGGGCTTTCTGCATACATGGAGTATACCCGGAAAGGGTTTCAGGGGTCAATACCCCCACGGTCAGGTCTGAGACCAGGATGCATGCACTGCACACCTAAATGTCACCCACCTCTGTATAAACATTGTATCATGCTGACATAAAGAATCTGGAGGAGAAAGATCTAGGGGTGAGCATAGTGACAAGCATATAACCAATGGAAAAAAAATGGCACACAGCAACTAAATAATCTCTGTAGCTAATTCTCCTTTAGCATATCCAAGAATCTTTAATGGAAATAAGTCACTTTGACTTTTTTTTTAGGTTATCCTGAAGGGTAGTCTACACATATGCCGCTATCTATGATAATTTAAGTAACTATATTTATGTGTTCCTGAATAAGGTTATTTATTTTCTTAGGTTTCGCGTCCCGTAGCTCGATCGCTATTTATTTATTTATTTATTTATTTATTTTATGTCTTTGCTGAGTGCGCTAGCACTCAGCTCACACACTAAGGTCCGGGGTTCGAATCTCCTCCAGTACGGCTGGAAAACAGTAGGGACGTGTTTCCATAAGACACCTGCTGTCTGTGGCCCGGTGGCCTGGTGGCTAAAGCTCCCGCTTCACACACGGAGGGCCCGGGTTCGATTCCCGGCGGGTGGAACATTTCGACACGTTTCCTTACACCTGTTGTCCTGGTCACCTAGCAGCAAATAGGTACCTGGGTGTTAGTCGACTGGTGTGGGTCGCATCCTGGGGGACAAGATTAAGGACCCCAATGGAAATAAGTTAGACAGTCCTCGATGACGCACTGACTTTCTTGGGTTATCCTGGGTGGCTAACCCTCCGGGGTTAAAAATCCGAACGAAATCTTATCTTATCTTGTCCCTGTCCTTGTTCACCCATCAGTTTCAAATGGGTACCCGAGTGTTAGTGGACTGGTGTGGGTCGCATCCTGGGACAAAACTGACCTAATTTACCCAAAATGCTCAGCATAACAAGCGGTTTTCTATACAGTAATATGTCACTGATGTCAGCTATGATCTGTATACCATGTACATGTACTTGTAGTAAATAAAGACATTATTATTATTATTAGATTTGGACACTATGACCGTAGGTTGGAAAATAGGGCCGGATACGGCGCCAACATCAGTGACCCTATAAACCCCAACAACAACAACATCACCAAGACAGAAAAGGTTCAACACTTGATCTTATAACACCATTTTAACGTTATATATAAGTAAGAACTTAACATATAAATAAACTATTGTTCACGGGTATCACTTGGTATTTAAGGCATCAATCAAGAACCAGAAATTTATGTGTAAGTGATGTTATATGTGTTAATATCCGGGTAATACTGTTAATGTACTACCTCCTTCAAGGACGGTACCTTGATGCCGGTGAGAGGCTCTTGATCCAAAGAATTGGGCACAGTGCTCCAGTTCCTTGGATCGAGCCTCAATGCTTCCCATTCCCAAGAGGCTGTATGACCCCTACGGGTTTAACACTCCCCATAAATGTAATATTGAGTCGTATTTATTACATATGTCATTAACAGTTGCTGTTTGGGGAATATTTTAGTCAGTTGTTGGGGAATACTTGTCAGGTTCGATTCCCGGCGAGGGTAGAAACAATGGGTGTGTTTCTTTACACTGGTTGTCTATGTTCACCTTCACGGCACGCATAACGGAGATAAAACACCTCAATTACTGGGAGCGCTTGAGGTTCCTAAACCTGTATTCCCTGGAACGCAGGAGGGAGAGATACATGATTATATACACCTGGAAAATCCTAGAGGGACTAGTACCGAACTTGCACACGAAAATCACTCACTACGAAAGCAAAAGACTTGGCAGACGATGCAACATCCCCCCAATGAAAAGCAGGGGTGTCACTAGCACGTTAAGAGACCATACAATAAGTGTCAGGGGCCCGAGACTGTTCAACTGCCTCCCAGCATACATAAGAGGGATTACCAACAGACCCCTGGCAGTCTTCAAGCTGGCACTGGACAAGCACCTAAAGTCGGTTCCTGACCAGCCGGGCTGTGGCTCGTACATTGGTTTGCGTGCAGCCAGCAGTAACAGCCTAGTTGATCAGGCTCTGATCCACCAGGAGGCCTGGTCACAGACTGGGCCACGGGGGCGTTAACTTTCTCCAGGTAAACTCCAGGTAAACAGTAAAATGGGTACCTGGGTGTTAGTCGACTGGTGTGGGCCGCATCCTGGGACAAAACTGACCTAATTTGCGGGAAATTCTCAGCATAACAAGTGACTTTCTATATAGTAGTATGTCATTGATGTCAGCTATGGTCTGTATACCTTGTACATGTACTGGTAGAAATAAAGATATTATTATTATTATTATTATTATTATTATTATTATTATTATAAATACTTGTCAGGTGTTGGGAAATAATTTACTCAGGTGTTGGACGTCATTCCATTGTCCACTGGTCACCAGTCCGGCCGCTTCATTTGACCGGCCACCTTGAGCCTCAGACCTGTCTATGTGCAACAATTTGGTGCCATTTGGAGCTTCATAAAAGAGTATGTCTGATTTAATAATGTCCTCAGCTCACTCTACATTATTAAAAGTATAATAAATAAAAAATGTATTACAGTTGTATGGGGTCGTACTTTATAGCATCCATCAGTGTGGTCATTTAACGTGATTATAAAATGAAAATAAGTTATACTTTACTTTACTGTACTTTACTTTACTTTACTATACTTTACTTTACTTTACTTTATCCTTTACTTTATGGTTTTGAGAGTACATAGATGTTATAGGCACACATTTAAATGTGTGCCTATAACATCTATGTACTCTCAAAACCATGTTCATTTAATTACAGGTAAATTTTATTCTTACATTACATGCATATACGTACTCTGTAGGAGGGGTGGGAATATTACAGTTTGGAGGGGCATCTCAACTGTAGTTTCAGTATGCCTCTGGCAAGACAGTGATGGAGTGAGTGATGGTGAAAGATTTCTTCTTCTTTTTCAGGTCACCCTGTCTCAGTGGAGATGGTTGGTGTGTTAAATAAAAATTACATATTGCATGAACTTAATATATTGTAGCTTCATATATTTTAAGTGACATGTTGTGCTACCCTACCCAAGTTGGATTATCAGAACCCCAAATAAAGAGCTGGCAAATTTGTACAGATAGCTGTATGTATTGTAGTACAGGTTCTCCTTGACTTAAAATCTTTCAACTTTATGATGGTGTGAAAGTAATTACTACGGGGGTGAAACTTAAGATAATTACCCAGCATGAAGGTGGCAGTTCCATAACTTGTATTCATTTATTTGCTTTTCAGTACTGGTATTTAGTTACAGTAATTACCTGTCTATTTACTTATTTAATGGCTCGTATTTAGTGGCTCGTACGTTGGTTTGCGTGCAGCCAGCAGCAACAGCCTGATTGATCAGGCGCTGATCCACCAGGAGGCCTGGTCACAGACCGGGCCGCGGGGGCGTTGACCCCCGAAACTCTCTCCAGGTAAACTCCAGGTTTACTTATCATATATTCATATCGACTTAAGATATTTTCAACTTATGATGGGTTTGTCGGAACGTAACCCCATCGTAAGTTGTGGAGCACCTGTACTGTACATACAGAACTGTACTTGGTGTCCCATTAGTTGAATTGAATTTATTACATACAGTACATTTGAACCAGTTGCACATGTAGGTGCAGTTCTGCTTTAATGTTTCAGATTATAATTTTGATTGAAATTTTATCAAAATTTCCAGCATTAAAATTAACTTTTATCACTTACAGGTTCATTATGGCAGCGGCAGCTCCACTATCATCTAATAGTGCTAGGCATAAGCCATTTCGGAGGTCAGCATCTGCCCAGCCAGAGACACTTACCATGTCCTTGTCTCCATACTCTTCTAGAAGGAAACTAAGAGCAAAATCTCCTGGGCGGAACCTAACAGCAATATTTACCGCCAAAGGTGACTCTTCTGGAAGACTGCATTCAGACGACAGCTCTGCATCCCGACGGAAAACTTCCACTTCAGATTTTTCGAATGGGCTGCATCTGAAAACTATCAAAGAAGTCAGTAGTTGGAATTCTTTATCTAGAAGTTCTTCAGCGCCTCATTATAATCGCCATAGTGAGACTTTTCCAGTTAATAAACCTGATGATACTGAAGATAGTAGTACTGCAAGTGATAATGATGACTATACAAACTTAACACTTTCTGATGAACCAGACCATTATGCAAACAAGAGGGTCTATCCAGACTTAAGCAATGACAGCAGCTTAAAGCTACGCAGCATTCCATACAAAAAGAAGCTTAGAACTGATGACAACCACAACAGTCAAGGACTAAATGAAAAGCAATCTGTGATACACAGCCTTTTAAAAACATTTAGTAAAATTATTATATTCATAATAGTCCTTTTGTTTTCATTATTATTTCTGACTGTGGGAATGACAAAATTCTTTGTTTATCAAGAAACAAAATGTGAGGAAAAAAGAAATGCAATGTTGCCCCTAAATGAATTGAAGGAGCAACTGTCACTCTTTGTGGTAGGGCAAGAAATTGCTATAGATGTGCTAATAAGTTCACTGAAAAAAATTGTGCCAAATAAAAGTGAAAAACCCCTCATTTTCTGGATGGTTGGTTGGACTGGGAGTGGGAAAACGCACACAACCCACATTATTAAAGATATCTTATCCGAAACATCATATGTACATCTTGTAATACCTTCTCTGCTTCCCCAAGATACTAGCAGCCTACACAAAGAGATGGTGAAACTCTTTAATAGACTTGATCCCTGTTCTCTTAATGTAATAATAATCGATGGCTGGGATGAAGAAGGTAATTTCCCAATCAAGGTTTTAGAAAATGTAATTTTTCACATTAATCATTATAAAGCTGAAGGTTACAATATTGGTCAAATGGTTCTTATTTTAAGTGGAACAAGGGGCAGCACAGAAATCGGTGAATATTTCTTAAATCTGCGTCAAAGTGGAAAATCTAGAGAAGAGTTTAAAAGTGAAGAATTTATTAATGTGACTACATCCCTTCGTGAAGCCAAGCTACTTCGTGCAGTCACACAAGAGTTTGTTCTTTTGCCTTATTTACCTTTAGAAGTTCCTCATATTAAATTATGTATCAAAGAAGAACTGTTAAAGTTACAGAACACTGAAGTACTTCTGAAAGAAGATAAACTGAAAAAAATAACTCAAAAATTACTTGACCAGCTGAATTTCTTACCTGCTTCATATCCCTTAGTGGCAGTTACTGGTTGCAAACGTGTTCAACCACTCTTGGCACTTCTATTGTCTGGGCCAAATCCTCCTTCATGGTAGTTAACAAAAAATATCTATATAGTTATATCACTACTGCTTTGTTCCTCCAGGAGCTTTCCTCTGAGTAACTACACTGGGAAAGCCTTCTGGGAGTTATAATGCTGACGAACTTTATGGTACTCTTCAGTTCTGCTCAGTTCCAGTTAGGTTGTGGTATAATTTGATTTTGAAATTCTACTCGCATTCAAGGATGTTGGTTGCATAACATTTATTTTATATATCTAGTTTCAGTATTCTTCCTCCATAAGCCATGCGTGTCATAAGAGATGACTAAAATGTCGGAGCAAGTGGCTAGTAATCCCATCTCCTTTGTATATTACTGTACTAATTTTAAAAGGAGAACTTTTTGTTTTTCCTTTTGGTGGGATATGGCTGGTGTGTTGAAAGAAGATCTAGTTTTAGTACTTTCTTTGGAAAATAATCATACTAATGCAGATTCTACTTTCAGTTCTGCAGGTTTAACCCCTAAACGGTCCAAACGTTTATATATGTTCTGTCGCGTAGTGCCCCAAACGTATATACAGTGGACCCCCGGTTAACGATATTTTTTCATTCCAGAAGTATGTTCAGGTGCCAGTACTGACCGAATTTGTTCCCATAAGGAATATTGTGAAGTAGATTAGTCCATTTCAGACCCCCAAACATACACGTACAAATGCACTTACATAAATACACTTACATAATTGGTCGCATTGGGAGGTGATCGTTAAGCGGGGGTCCACTGTATACGTTTTCTTTGTCAGTCATTCAACATTGCCACAATAAGCCTGAGTCGCCTAGACATGAGAGAATGGGTGTGCGCACTCACTGTGCACTATATTAAAATAATTGGGGACACCTGGGTACCATGTGCTCTTTTTTCCTATTAAAAAAAAACTTTTTTTCATCAAAAAATTAAGGGCGCTGCGCGAGTGAACGTATATATACATTTGGACCGTTTAAAGGTTAATTTTGAATTTCACGTATGAGTATAGAATTGTGCATAGAATTGTGCATAGAATTGTGCATAGAATTGGTCATAGAATTGTGCATTGTTGTTACTATCATTGTTCTTTATCACTAAATTGATACTGCATTTACAACTAACATTTAAACTCTTATTTAATTTTTCTTTCATACTCTTGTTTTATTATAGATGGGTTTGTAAAAGAAGTAAATGCTGAGGTAATGAGGAAGTGTGGGAGCAAAAGATAATAAATCTGATACAAAATGGAGTTGTTACAGTTGCTCTTTGCTGATGACACAGTTCTTTTTGATAATTTTGAAGAGAAGTTGCATAGGTGTTGGATGAGTGTGGAGGTGAAAAAGAAGTAAGCTAAAAGTGAACACAGAGATGATGATGAGTAGCAAAAAAAGTTTAGGCAATGAAAAATTAAATATCAGATTAGGAGGAGGGAGTATGGAAGAACTGACTTTATTTAGCTAGTTGGAAATGGATGTGTTGCCAAGATGGGTCTTGAAAGGTGAAATGATCTATAAAATAGATGAAATGAAAAAAATACTAGTAGGTGGATTGTTGAGGCTTCTGTGGAGAAAAAAAGTTTATCCAGGAAGGCCAAAAAAGGAATGTACCAGAATATAATAGTTCCAACATTTTTATAGGAGTAAGAGACATGGGCATTAACCCGTCTACTGTTTCGGTCGTATATGTCTTACAGGCCAATGTGTTTGACGTACATGTACTCAAAAATTCTAGCGGCTTCAAATCAAGCAGGAGAAAGCTGGTAGGCCCACATGAGAGAATGGGTCTGTGTGGTCAGTGTGCACTATACAAAAATAATCCTGCAGCACGAAGTGCATAATGAGAAAAAAAAAATCCGACCATGTTATTGGATTAAAACGCCGACTTTGAGGCTCATTTTCGTATAGTTTTTATGGTTATATTTTTGTTTTCGTAGTCACATTTGATAGAATGGAAAACATATTGTAGAAATAGAGGTGATTTTACTATGAAAAGGACCTTGAAATGGAGCTCAAATTAGGGGAAATGTTTGATTTTTGCCGATGTTCAAGAATAAACAAATGATGTCATTGTCAAATAAATGTTCAGATAGCCATTCTAATATGCAGTCATGAATGGGTTGACATTAGTTATACAATTATTACAATATTGCAGTAGTCTGCATAACAGTAAATCTTCTATTTTTTGTTTGAATAAAAATTCAAAATAGAAAGCAAGAGTAATATCAGAGGGGCCTGGAGACGTGACTGATGAACAAAGAAAATGTTATTTTAGAGCCAGGAATGTCTGCATTGTTCATTCTGGACCCTGTTTTGAAATTGGCAAATTTTTTAATTTGTGTGAAATTGGCTAAGTTGCCAATTTCTGAC
>NC_091372.1:10502289-10647289 GCF_038502225.1 Cherax quadricarinatus
TCTCAGGATGTTTCGGAAATGTGACATTGTCTGGTGATTCCAATGCTATTACAGTTTGTTTGAGCTTTGTTGGGGTGGTACTTCTTTGCAAAGTTTTTGATGTCCATCCACTTGGCAAAGATTTCCTTGATTAATGAAGTAGGGGCTTCCTCTATCTTCTCTTCCGAGCCTGAGGAGATTGCATCAATCTTAGTCTTGTGCTCCTCCTCAAGTTCCTGCAGCTCCTCAGTGGTCAGCTCTTCCCTGTGCCCCTCCACCAACTCCTTCACATCACCATCACTCACATCCAGACCCATGGACCTGCCCAGAGAGACAATATCCTCCACTATAGACACAGCAAAGTGATCTATCCAAAACTCTCTCAGGGTTAACTCTGTGTCAGAGCAACGGGTGTACTGACGCTAGTGGGCAGTCGTGGCTTTGTCTCAAGAGAGAGGTAAACAAGGGTAGCATGCAGTGTCATAACTCATTTTAACTCATACAAGTTCTAGCACGCAAGTTGTATTCCAAACAAATGTCGTATACCAAGCAAAAATTTTTGCATCCAAACAGGACGAATACCAAGTTGGACTTACTCCAAAGCAAACGTATACTGAGGTACCACTGTAATTCTTCCTTTAAAGGGTTACCTTGATGCTGGGGGCAGACTTGATCCAAGGAATTAGGGTTCCCTTACCTCCCTAGCTTCAAACCTACACAAAATGACCCCCTACAAGTTGAGCATTTCACAACAGCAGGCCACCCATGGCCTGGTGGCTAATGCTCTCTCACTTCATAAGGCAAGGGTCTGGGTTTGATTACCAGCAAGGGTTGAAACACTGGGCGTGTTTCTTTACAATGGTTGTCTATGTTCACCCATCAGACCCCTGGTAGTCTTCAAGCTGGCACTGGACAAGCACCTAAAGTCGTTTCCTGACCAGCCGGGCTGTGGCTCGTACGTTGGTTTGCGTGCAGCCAGCAGTAACAGCCTGGTTGATCAGGCTCTGATCCACCAGGAGGCCTAGTCACAGACCGGGCCGCGGGGGCGTTGACCCCCGGAATCTCTCCAGGTAAACTCCAGGTAAATCAGTAAAATGGGTATGTGGGTGTTAGTGGACAGTATAGGTCGCATCCTGGGACAAAATTAACCTAATTTGCAGGAAATGCTCAGCATAACAAGCAGCTTTCCATATAGTAGTAGTATGTCATTGATGTCAGCTATGGTCTGTATACCTTGTACATGTACTTGTAGTAAATAAAGATATTATTATTATTTGTGTATACCTTGGTTTGATCCCTACTATGGGTGGAAATATTAGCATGTGTTATCTGACGACACCTGCTGTCACTGTTCACATAGCAGGAAGTAGGTACCTGAGTGTTAATCAACTGGTATGGGTGGCATCCTGGGGACAAAATTAACCTAAATTGCGGGAAATGCTCTACATAGCCAGTGACTTTCTATACAGTATGTCATTGATGTCAGCTATGGTCTGTATAAGTTGTATCATGTACTGGTAGAAATAAAGATTATTATTATTATTATTATTATTATGGGTCCTTGTGTGACCCTTGCAGTTAAGTAAGTAGTTTTAGTGCTTAGTTATGATGGTAATAATAATGGGTCTTTATCAGACACCATTGGGCATAGTTATACCTTGAAAAAATAGACATGTCACATATTACCATTTCACATAACTAATATACACAATACAAGGACCCCAGTTATCCTGGGTAATTTACACATATGTTACTATGCATGATAATTTGTGTAACTGTATTTATGTGTAGCTGTATCTGAATAAAGTTACTCATTTAGATAATTTCTTAACGGGTCTTAGTCTTGAGGATCCGAAACCCGAATTTGTTGAGTCACGACTCCGGTTTGGGGATCAAAAATGCTTGTTCGTGAATACAGTATTTGGGTTTGTACATCAAGGACCCAGATTTGTGGGTTTAGGATTGGGTTTGCTGATCCATGATCCAGGTGTGTGGTTCAAGAATGCGGGTTTGTGGATCAAGGACCCAGATTTGTGGGTTTAGGATTGGGTTTGCTGATCCATGATCCAGGTGTGTGGTTCAAGAATGCGGGTTTGTGGATCAAGGACCCAGATTTGTGGGTTTAGGATTGGGTTTGCTGATTCATGATCTAGGTGTGTGGATCAAGAAAATTGGTGTGTGGATCCGGGACTTGGGTTAGTATATCAAAATCTTTGGTTTTCAGATCTAGGATTCGGGTTTGTAGATCCAAAACTGAAATTCGTGTGATGATCCAGGACTCGGATTTGATGATGCAGGATTTGGATTTATGGATCTAGTACTCTGATTATCAGATTCAGGATTCAAGTTTGCAGATTTGGGACTGATTTGCGGTTCTAGAACTTCAATTTGTGGATTCGGGACACGGATTTGCCGATCCAGGATTAGGTTTGCGGAACCAATTTACCGATGCACAACTCGTTTGTGAATCCGAACGCTGTATAGTCCTTGTGGCTTAGCGCTTCTTTTTGATTATAATAATAATGTGAATCCGAACTCTTGATTACGAATCCAGGACTCTGATTTGAGTATCCGAACTCTTGATTACGAATCCAGGACTCTGGTTTGTGTATCCGAACTCTTGATTACGAATCCAGGACTCTGGTTTGTGTATCCGAACTCTTGATTACGAATCCAGGACTGTGGTTTGTGTATCCGAACTCTTGATTACGAATCCAGGACTCTGGTTTGTGTATCCGAACTCTTGATTACGAATCCAGGACTCTGGTTTGTGTATCCGAACTCTTGATTACGAATCCAGGACTCTGGTTTGTGAATCGAAACTCTTGATTACGAATCCAGGATTGGTTTATGAATCGAAATTTTAATGACGAATCTAGGACTCTGGTTTGTGAATCGAAACTCTTGATTTGCGAATCCGAGACACGAAATACGGATTCTAGGACTCCTGTTGATGGGATGCATAATATATTAAACTGAACTTTTTTCGAATCCGAAACTCGGGTGGGAATCTTGTCATCGTATGTAGGACTCAGCTTTATCGACCCGGAACTCGGACTGACAGATTCAGGACTCAAACTACCAGCTCCTGGACTCGGGTTTGCGGGAATCTTGTCATCGTATGTAGGACTCAGCTTTATAAGTAAGTAAGTAAGTAAGTAAGTAAGTAAATTTATTCAGGTATACACAATACAGTTACATAGAATTATCATACATAGCAACATATGTGTAGAGAACCTAGGATAACCCAAAAAAGTCAGACAGAGTGACTTATTTCCATTGGGGTCCTTTTACCTTATTATTATAATATAAAGGTTATAATATTTTCTTATTATTCTATAATGAAGATAACATCTTATTATCATACTAAAAAGACTATCTACTACCCGAGGGTCATTAAGACTATCTACAATACGAGGGTCATTAAGACTATCTACTACTCGAGGGTCATTACGACTATCTACAATACGAGGGTCATTACTAGGGATAAGGTAAAATTTACACGTATTTTAGCTAAAAAATAGAAAATCATTCCCCTCCCTTTCTGTAGCTACATTCATCAGACACCTTTTGGCACTCTTCTTGAACTGGTTCAAGCTATGACTGGCCTTGACATTTGTGGGTAGTCTGTTCCATTCCTTTATTGCTGTACAATAAACCCCTCAAGGAAGGTTCCTTGATGTTGGTGAGGGGCTCTTGATTTAGGGAATTGGATCTGTGCTCCAGTTCCCCGAATTAAGCCTGAATGCCTTCCACATCCCCCCCCCAGGCGCTGTATAATCCTCCGGGTTTAGCGCTTCCCCCTTGATTATAATAATAATAATAATAATGTACAATAAAAGGTGTTTGAAGCCTGGCCACTGACTGTGGGTACTACAAAGTTGTGCTCTCTCCCCCTAGTACTATGATTGCTTTGGTTCCCAACCTTGACAAAATTGACAGCAAGATATTCTGGACACTGTTCGTGAGCAATTTTATAAACATGATTTAGCTTCAGTTGTTTTACTCTGTCTTCAACATTCAGCATATCCAACTGCTGTAATTCATCCTGGCCTACATGTTCTCTTGGTCCCAGCCCCAGGATGAATCTTACGATTTTGTTCTGGGTGATTTGCAGTCTATCTTTCAGTTTTTTTGTCAAGGCAGAGTACCAAGAAGAGCAAGCGTAATCCATATGGCATTGTATAAGGGCTAGACATAGGGTCCTGCGAGCCTCAGTAGGTAGACACTGTGCTTGTCTATACAGGAATTTCAGCCTGGCATTCGCTTTCTTTACTACACTGTTCCCTATCAATTCTCCTGACATGCATGGGTCAAAGGGGATTCCCAGATATTTAACTGATGAAACCAAAGTGATGGACTCCCCATTACACTGAACATTAAAATTATTTACCCTTCTCAGTTTATGTTTCGTTCCAAAGAGAATGGCTTCAGTTTTCCCTAGGTGTAATGATAGTTTGTTGTCTACTAACCATTTGCTGCAGGACTCCAGTTCCAGTGTTAAAACATTAGCAATATCTTGTGGGTCTTTACCTGTCACTAACAGAGCACTGTCATCTGCATACAGTAGGAGTTTGCACTTGACACTGATAGGCATATCATTGACATAACATAAGAATAGTAAGGGACCCAGAATACTACCTTGGGGAACTCCACATGTTATCGGCAGGGGTTCTGATTCCGTTTTGTTGATTTTGACTATTTGTCTCCTGTTGCTAAGGTAGGACTTAAACCAGTCTACAGAACCTATACCGATAGCTTGGAGTTTATTACATAATATATTGTGGTTGACAGTATCGAAGGCCTTTTGCAGGTCTAAGGTTACCATACCTATGAGGTTCCCTTTTGACATTTCAGTTCTCAGGTAATCCATCAGATTAATAAGGGAGGTATCGGTTGAGTATGATCTTCTAAAGCCCGATTGATAGCTATGGAGAATGCTGTTGTCATTAAGGTACTTAACTACTTGAGAATACACCGCCCTCTCCAGAATTTTAGATATTATACTGAGTATACTAACAGGTCTATAGTTGCTTACATCAGACCTATTATTTTTCTTGAAGATAGGAGTAACTCTGGCCTCCTTGAACCCCTCCGGTACGGTATTAGTGGTGATTGATAAATTTATTATGTGAGCAATAGGGATTGACAGTTCAAAAGCACCATCTTTTAGGAACTTAGACGGGATGTTATCAGGGCCTGTGCTCTTAGTTGGGTTTAACCTGCTTAGTTCTTTCTGAATGAAGTCATGAGATACACTTACTAGTTGACAACTGTTTGGGGTTACCCCTTTATTGGTATAGTATGTTTGAAACTTATCAGAGTCTGTGTTAAAGGTATTTGATGCAGCTGGTAGTTTACTTACTAGTGTTGATGCAACAGATGTGTAGTAGGAATTACAGCAATTTGCCACGTTAGATGTTTCGTGGCATACCTCATTATCGATAGTGAGTACTATGTTAGACCTATCTACTGGGTTATGGCTATACCCCAACTGTTTTAGTTGTTGCCAGAGCTTTCTGGGGTTATGCTTATATTCTTCAATTTTTGAGCAATAGTGCTTTGCCTTTGCTCCTTTTATAAGCCTCTGTACTCTGTTCCTCACCCTTTGGAATTCATTTAGTGCTGCAATATCCTGTCTGTTTGCTTTAAATCTTTTTAGCAGCTGGTCTCTGAATTTCATATTATCTAATATCTCAGTAGTCATCCAGGGTTCAGTTCTTCGTTTAATCCTAACCTCTTTAACTGGTGCAATATTATTAAGAATGGTAGTGAACATTGTTTTGAATTTTTCCCAGGCATCGTTTACGTCCGTGCAACTTGTTATCTCTGTCCAGTCACAATTGTGTAGCCTATTTACCAGTGTTTCTTTACTGTAGTTTCTAGTTGACCTCATTTTTATTGTCCTGTGTAGGCCTATCCTATCCCTAGTGATTTTCCTGGTGCAGTAAATGATGAAATGATCACTAAGACCTGTGGTAATGACGCCTGACTGACTAATGTTCTCAGAGCGGTTACAAAGTATGTGGTCAATTAGGGTGGCTGAGAACTGTGTGATCCGGGTTGGTTTATTAATTAGTTGGGTGTAGCTATTTAATCCTAGAATTTGCTTATACCTTTTGCATAGCCCGTTATTTTGTTGCTGAAAACAGATATTGAAGTCGCCCAGTATTATTGTTTCGCAATTGCTTTCAACTCCGGACAAGACTCTGGAAAAGTCTTCTAAGAACTGGTCCTGGGTAGGAGGGCGGTAACTAGTTCCTACTAAGATGGGTTTGGTCTTGGGAAGCAGCACTTCAAACCATAGAATCTCCAGTTTATTGTTATTTAAATCAGGTCTTGGGTTGTAAGCTAAGTCATTTCTAATGTAGGCACATACTCCACCGCCCTTTCTGTTCCTATCTAATCGTTTTATATTGTAACCTTCTATTTTGACCTCGTCGTCAGTCACCGTATCATCCAACCAAGATTCAGAGATGGTTATAACTGCCGCCCTAATTTTGTTAGCTAGAATCCTAATCTCTGCCAATTTAGGAAGAAGTGATCTTGCATTGACATGAATAAAGTGAAGGCCTGTTTTCATAAAACAATCATAATCATCAATATATGGCAATGGGTCATTTGTATTAAAATTAGGTAAATCAATGTCATCACTGCTAAAGGGTAACTGTGCCAAAGTGCATTTGTTACACACAAAATGAATTCTGGCACCGTTGCTATAATTGTACATACATCCATCATGCACCCACCCCTTACACATTTTACATAAGGTGCCTTTTCTGTTTTTCATGCGTACTTTAGTACAGTGTATGCATCTGTTTGGTAGTGTTTGAGATAATAATGGCTGTATTGTCTCACATTGACCTATGTATGCATTACCATGGAGTTAAGGTTATCATCCCTAGCTACTAGACCGTCATTATTGCCGTCATTTATCTGTCTGTTTTGCCTCTGCACAATAGTTTGAGGTCCTGGATTAATTTGGATATCACCACTTAAGAGCGCTACAATAAGAGCTGTGTGCCATTGTTTTTGTTTGGGTATGCGGTGTTGCCATACCTTTCGGCGATAGTGAGGTTTACTTTTTTGGACTGACAGATTCAGGACTCAAACTACCAGCTCCTGGACTCGGGTTTGCGGGAATCTTGTCATCGTATCTAGGACTCAGCTTTATCGACCCGGAACTCGGACTGACAGATTCAGGACTCAAACTACCAGCTCCTGGACTCGGGTTTCCGCATCCAGTACTCGCGATTACGAATCCAAACCCGCGTTTACAACTTAAGAAAACAGTCATAGGATCCGGAACTCGGACGGTAAGGTTCATACGGCTCCCCGGCCGTTGCAACCCTTTAACTCAACATAAACACCTACTTCGTAAACCTAAGGAAGATTCAGTAGACACCTATTTAACCCACTAGAGTTGTTAGGTCGTTCCAGCAGCCGTCGTTAGGAGGAGAGGAAGCCAGACAGACTCAAGGTAACCCATAAAGCCGTAAATATTTCAGTGAAATTTGCAATTAAAGTCATTTTAGCGAAGTGTAATGATGACTGGTCCCAGCGCTGTATGACCCTTGTGGGTTTAGCGCTTATTTGTAATAATAATAGTGATGGTCATGGGGATCTTGATCCAGAGAAATTTGCCCTCTGCTTCCTCAGATTAAACCTACTTGCCTCCTTCAGGTGCTATATGAACCCTGCGGGTTTGGCGCTTCCCTGGGGATGTATTGTAATGGTAATTAACGTATGAGTTGTTTGCGTTAATTGCTTGTTAGCCGGGAAATTATTCATTTTAAGCATTTATTATTAGTATGCTGTGCTGTATGACCCTTGTAGGTTTAGCACTTCTTTTTTATAATTAGGGGCATAATGGTCGACTAACACCGAGGGTACCTACTTACTGCTAGATGAACAGAGGCAGCAGCTGTAAGGAAATGTATTCTCTTTTCATCAACCATGATTAGCCTAAGTTTGTTAAAATATTTAAGGTAATTCATCATTATTTCAGATATTGATTTCTGATGAGAGATTTCTTGATGCTTGTGAAAGGTTTTTATTCCACGTAATTGACCCTGACCTTCCGTTCTCTTCCTTGGATTGAATTTGAATGCCTCCCATTCCCCCAGACTCTGTATGGCCCATACCCCTCAAGGAAGGTTCCTTGATGTTGGTGAGAGGCTCTTGATTTAGGGAATTGGATCTGTGCTCCAGTTCCCTGAATTAAGCCTGAATACCTTCCACATCCCCCCCCCCAGGCGCTGTATAATCATCCGGGTTTAGCGCTTCCCCCTTGATTATAATAATAATGTATGGCCCATACAGGTTTAGCATTTCCCCACTGGGGAAGAAATATCTTTAATTTTTCTCTGGACAAAATTTATTCTTTTGCAGCAGTGGGTTTAAGGTGGAAAAAAAATTAGATTTAGAAAGGATATAGGAAAGCACTGGTTTGGTAATAGAATTGTGGATGAGTGGAATAAACTGCCAGGTAGCATATAGAAGCTAAAAACGTGTGAATTTAACCCTTAAACTGTCCAAACAAATTTCCGTTCACATGCGTAGTGCTCCAAAAGTAGATTACGCTTTTTTTACATTTTCGAATATAACAAAAGAAAAATGTAAATCAAAGTTTTTTTTTACACGTTTTCAAATGTAAAAAAAGAAAAAGAAGATCTACGTTTTTTTACATACTTTCAAATGTTGAAAAAACATAATCTACTTTTGGACAGTTTAAGGGTTAAGAATAGGTTAGACAAGTACGTGAGTTAAGTAAGAGGACACAAGTGCAATTAATGTGGGCCTGTTACTTGGGCCAGTAGGCCTACTGTAGTGCTGCTTTCGTATGTTCTTTGGTTAATTGGAGGCAATACAGTGGACCCCCGGTTTACGATATTATTTCATTCCAGAAGTATGTTCAGGTGCCAGTACTGACCGAATTTGTTCCCATAAGGAATATTGTGAATTAGATTAGTCCATTTCAGACTCCCAAACATACACATACAAACGCACTTATATAATTGGTCGCATTGGGAGCTGATCGTAAACCGGGGGTCCACTGTATTTCTATATACAGTGAACCCCCGGTTAACGATATTTTTTCACTCCAGAAGTATGTTCAGGTGCCAGTACTGACCGAATTTGTTCCCATAAGAAATATTGTGAAGTAGATTAGTCCATTTCAGACCCCCAAACATACACGTACAAACGCACTTACATAAATACACTTACATAATTGGTCGCATTCGGAGGTAATCGTTATGCGGGGGTCCACTGTATATATTTTGTAAAAAAATATTTAATATAGTATTATATATATTTAATTATTTCAGATATTCTGCTAAATTTGTGACGATGGGTTGGTGTTGCTGCATCACCTGGTTATGGAGCATACTTGCTATAGGTCTGGGAGTCGCTCTTTTTGAGTTTTTCTCGAGAAAAAAGAGGGATTTAAAAGGCAAACATGTTTTGGTGAGTTCAGGTAATTTTTTAGCTTATTATTTTACCTTGCTGAACTAAACCACTTGCTCTGCGTAACTATGAGCTTTCAACATACTCATGTGTCACCCAGTGTATCATGTATCATGTTGTAATAAACCTGTATTAAAGTTGGTAGTTACCGACTAGATTAGGTGAAAGGACACAAGTGCAACTAATGTGACGTTTTATTGTGGCAACGTTTCACTCTCCAGAAGCTCTGTCAAGCCATAACTGCTTGGTAAAGCTCCTGGAGAACGAAATGTTGCCACAGCAAAAATGTCGCATTAGTTGCACTTGTCCTTTTTACCTAACAAGTAACAAACTTGTATTTGTATACTGTACATTGGGTATTTTGCCCCATTTAGTAGAATTTCAAAAAACTGATAATTGCCCAAAAGCTGTGGGCATTCTATAAAAAATATGCTACTTTGTTTCACAAATAACACTACTCACAATATACACCTACCATCCGACTTACGACCAGCTCGACATACGACCACTCGACTTATGACCATGTTTTGTATGCCAGATTTCAGGGAAATAAACAACTGTTTGTGTTGTATGCAGTGTTTATCCTAAACCTTACAGTATAAAAATACTGTACTAACAGCATAAAAAGTAAAGTAAAAATGAAATACCAAAATAAAACAATAAAATAAAATCATTACAAAGATGTGATGTTGATATTCAGTGGTAAGGTTCGACTTAAGTCCATTTTGACTTACCACCAGTTGGTCGGAACCAGGCTTGGTCGTAAGTCGGATGGAACCTGTACTACTCTCTGATCTATCCTTACCTCATTTACAGTACTTGTGCTAGGGGATCTACTGCAGTAAATCACATAAACTGTAACCTCTTTATAGTGTGTTCAAGTGCTCTTGTTTGAAATGCTTAAGTTTAAACAGTTAAATGATTAAGCTATTACTCAGTAATGTTAAATGCCTAATAAACAATCTCCAGATGATTGATGCTCTGCTATATCACATTTTTATTCCCCTCTGCATGAGTCCCGTCAGTTAGGTGCTTAGATGCACTTGAAGAACTCTTATCCAAAAATAAATAAAGCAACTTTTTCACTTCCTGTATCAAACTTGATTACCTCTCATTTTCCAGGTGCTGTGTGACCCCTATGAGTTTAACTTTTTTTTTTTATGAATATAATAATAAAATGAGAGAAAAAATCTCGATCTTTATAAAGTACCTTTGCTTCTGCATATAAGAAATTTTCAAGTATACAGCATAACTGCATTAACCCTTAAACTGTCCAAACGTAGATCTAAGTTTGGACAGCTTAAGGGTTAATATATACAAATGTACAATTTTGGTGGCCTTCACAGTGTTAAGCAATCTTTAGTTGAATATATGTTGCAGCAGTAGCTTAGTAAACCCTTAATAAACCATGGAATGGGTAGGGTTTAAACCTATGACCAGCAAGTCCTAAAACACACTAGCCTGGAGATTTAGGATTCGCTTGCTGTAAGTTTAAACTTCACCAGTTCCGTGGTTTGTTTGCAGTCGTGATATTATGATTTATTAAGTCATGAAACCCTCCATATAAATGGGCTGTTGGGGGGTATATGAGTGTCTGTTAAATCAGAATGTTAAAAAATCTCAGAAAAGGTCTTAAGTTCTGTATATCTAATATAGTAGAGTTCTACACACAATTTACAGATACGTATATTGTAATAAATATTGAAAATAAGGGAGGTACAAATTGTTTACCCAATTGATTTTGTCCATTATTTCAAGAGTTTGCAATATCAAGGGTTTACTGTACTTGCAATATATATATTCAATATGGCACTTGTATATGTATCTGTTTGTAACTACAGGAGTAATAAGCTTGTGCTCTGTCCCATTTATTGTATCTTATGGCTGAAGATTATCTGCTATTTTAAAACATTTTGCTTGTGGGGAAAGTTCCATATTTTTCTTATACTTTTGTAGGTAACTGGAGGCTCGAGTGGAATAGGGCTGAGTGTTGCTCTTGATGTTGCTGCCAGAGGCGCAAGTGTTACTTTGGTAGCAAGAGATGTTGACAAACTGGAAAAGGCCCAAGTTGAGATTGCCACTGTTATTTCCAGAGTTGCAAGCGGTGGTTATGTCCAGTACTTTTCCGGTAAAGATTTTTCTGGCGTCTCCTTGGCATATAGATAAAAAAAAATTTTACAATTCTGTATTTGAAAAGTACTATTTTGTCTTGTGTTTTGCATATATTTCTTGGAAAATAAACCTATA
The DNA here is from genome assembly GCF_038502225.1 of Cherax quadricarinatus. NCBI lineage: Eukaryota > Metazoa > Arthropoda > Malacostraca > Decapoda > Parastacidae > Cherax > Cherax quadricarinatus. The sequence continues at coordinate 10,513,984 of NC_091372.1, forward strand.
AATTTATTTTCAATAACATCCTGTCACTTTACATTATTTATATTTCATTCTGAATGCATTTACCAATCTGGATGCTCTTTTGTGCTCTCAAATTTCACTGTGATTATGCTATGTAGTGCTATACTCTACATTATTTTAACTACCCAGTTATTTATAATATGTCGTATTACTCTTATAATATTTATTTTAGCAAGACTTAATATGTAGTGGAATTTGGCCTTGCCCAACAGGTGATCTGAGTGGAGATCCAGAGAAGATAGCATCCATAGTTAAGGATGCTGAGGTAGATCTGGGACCCATCTACATGTTGGTCAACTGTGCTGGCTTTGCCAGAGCTCAGACATTTGAAGATATTCCTCCCTGGCTTGTCAAGGTTTGTGTTACATTTTACTCTTTGACGACTCGTCAAATCATAACAACATGATTATGGACAAACCGTGCAATGGGTATGGGTTGAACCCATGGCAAGTGTTTTTTAGGACTCTCGCCATAGGTTCAAACCCCCACCTGTTCCATGGTTTGTTTACTCTTTGATATTTGTTTGGACTGAACCTAAATGTTTCCCATTCCTCAGCTGTTTTTAACCCCATACGAGTTTAGCACTTTCCCTGAAATATAATGAATTATTCTTTGATGTGTAATTTGTAGTGTTGGCATGCCTCTGGCAAGACAGTGATGGAATGAATGATGGGGAAAGTGTTTCCTTTTCGAGTCACCCTGCCTCAGTGCGAGATGTGTGTGCTGAAAAAAAATAAATTTATGATAAGATTTGATGGTCCAGGATGACCTGAAATATTGTCTAAAGTTTCCTCTCCTATTGTTGGTTCTTTGTGTAATGCTCCAGTCAAGAGCTCTTGATCCAAAGAATTGGGGGTTACCCCTCCTTTTCCTTGGATCAGACCTGATTAACTTTGAATTCAGTTGTTATATGACTTTGTTTTATCTCACGTCAGTATTGTGTACAGGTGGGTTCCGCTTTACAGTGCTTCACTTTACAGCGTTTCACTTGTACCCATTCTTCATTTATTCAGACTTCCTACAGTAAATATATTCACCACTCATTATAAGTTAAGGTAAGTAATGTGTGTACTGTATATCCACTTTTTAGGCCTAAATTTATTGCTCACGTAATATATGATAGTGTAAACGTGTTATCAGACTTTTATATATTATATTATATATTATCACACCGGCCGATTCCCACCAAGGCAGGGTGGCCCGAAAAAGAAAAACTTTCACCATCATTCACTCCATCACTGTCTTGCCAGAAGGGTGCTTTACACTACAGTTTTTAAACTGCAACATTAACACCCCTCCTTCAGAGTGCAGGCACTGTACTTCCCATCTCCAGGACTCAAGTCCGGCCTGCCGGTTTCCCTGAATCCCTTCATAAATGTTACTTTGCTCACACTCCAACAGCACGTCAAGTATTAAAAACCATTTGTCTCCATTCACTCCTATCAAACACGCTCACGCATGCCTGCTGGAAGTCCAAGCCCCTCGCACACAAAACCTCCTTTACCCCCTCCCTCCAACCCTTCCTAGGCCGACCCCTACCCCGCCTTCCTTCCACTACAGACTGATACACTCTTGAAGTCATTCTGTTTCGCTCCATTCTCTCTACATGTCCGAACCACCTCAACAACCCTTCCTCAGCCCTCTGGACAACAGTTTTGGTAATCCCGCACCTCCTCCTAACTTCCAAACTACGAATTCTCTGCATTATATTCACACCACACATTGCCCTCAGACATGACATCTCCACTGCCTCCAGCCTTCTCCTCGCTGCAACATTCATCACCCACGCTTCACACCCATATAAGAGCGTTGGTAAAACTATACTCTCATACATTCCCCTCTTTGCCTCCAAGGACAAAGTTCTTTGTCTCCACAGACTCCTAAGTGCACCACTCACTCTTTTTCCCTCATCAATTCTATGATTCACCTCATCTTTCATAGACCCATCCGCTGACACGTCCACTCCCAAATATCTGAATACGTTCACCTCCTCCATACTCTCTCCCTCCAATCTGATATTCAATCTTTCATCACCTAATCTTTTTGTTATCCTCATAACCTTACTCTTTCCTGTATTCACCTTTAATTTCCTTCTTTTGCACACCCTACCAAATTCATCCACCAATCTCTGCAACTTCTCTTCAGAATCTCCCAAGAGCACAGTGTCATCAGCAAAGAGCAGCTGTGACAACTCCCACTTTGTGTGTGATTCTTTATCTTTTAACTCCACGCCTCTTGCCAAGACCCTCGCATTTACTTCTCTTACAACCCCATCTATAAATATATTAAACAACCACGGTGACATCACACATCCTTGTCTAAGGCCTACTTTTACTGGGAAAAAATTTCCCTCTTTCCTACATACTCTAACTTGAGCCTCACTATCCTCGTAAAAACTCTTCACTGCTTTCAGTAACCTACCTCCTACACCATACACTTGCAACATCTGCCACATTGCCCCCCTATCCACCCTGTCATACGCCTTTTCCAAATCCATAAATGCCACAAACACCTCTTTAGCCTTATCCAAATACTGTTCACTTATATGTTTCACTGTAAACACCTGGTCCACACACCCCCTACCTTTCCTAAAGCCTCCTTGTTCATCTGCTATCCTATTCTCCGTCTTACTCTTAATTCTTTCAATTATAACTCTACCATACACTTTACCAGGTACACTCAACAGACTTATCCCCCTATAATTTTTGCACTCTCTTTTATCCCCTTTGCCTTTATACAAAGGAACTATGCATGCTCTCTGCCAATCCCTAGGTACCTTACCCTCTTCCATACATTTATTAAATAATTGCACCAACCACTCCAAAACTATATCCCCACCTGCTTTTAACATTTCTATCTTTATCCCATCAATCCCGGCTGCCTTACCCCCTTTCATTTTACCTACTGCCTCACGAACTTCCCCCACACTCACAACTGGCTCTTCCTCACTCCTACAAGATGTTATTCCTCCTTGCCCTATACACGAAATCACAGCTTCCCTATCTTCATCAACATTTAACAATTCCTCAAAATATTCCTTCCATCTTCCCAATACCTCTAACTCTCCATTTAATAACTCTCCTCTCCTATTTTTAACTGACAAATCCATTTGTTCTCTAGGCTTTCTTAACTTGTTAATCTCACTCCAAAACTTTTTCTTATTTTCAACAAAATTTGTTGATAACATCTCACCCACTCTCTCATTTGCTCTCTTTTTACATTGCTTCACCACTCTCTTAACTTCTCTCTTTTTCTCCATATACTCTTCCCTCCTTGCATCACTTCTACTTTGTAAAAACTTCTCATATGCTAACTTTTTCTCCCTTACTACTCTCTTTACATCATCATTCCACCAATCGCTCCTCTTCCCTCCTGCACCCACTTTCCTGTAACCACAAACTTCTGCTGAGCACTCTAACACTACATTTTTAAACCTACCCCATACCTCTTCGACCCCATTGCCTATGCTCTCATTAGCCCATCTATCCTCCAATAGCTGTTTATATCTTACCCTAACTGCCTCCTCTTTTAGTTTATAAACCTTCACCTCTCTCTTCCCTGATGCTTCTATTCTCCTTGTATCCCATCTACCTTTTACTCTCAGTGTAGCTACAACTAGAAAGTGATCTGATATATCTGTGGCCCCTCTATAAACATGTACATCCTGAAGTCTACTCAACAGTCTTTTATCTACCAATACATAATCCAACAAACTACTGTCATTTCGCCCTACATCATATCGTGTATACTTATTTATCCTCTTTTTCTTAAAATATGTATTACCTATAACTAAACCCCTTTCTATACAAAGTTCAATCAAAGGGCTCCCATTATCATTTACACCTGGCACCCCAAACTTACCTACCACACCCTCTCTAAAAGTTTCTCCTACTTTAGCATTCAAGTCCCCTACCACAATTACTCTCTCACTTGGTTCAAATGCTCCTATACATTCACTTAACATCTCCCAAAATCTCTCTCTCTCCTCTGCATTCCTCTCTTCTCCAGGTGCATACACGCTTATTATGACCCACTTCTCGCATCCAACCTTTACTTTAATCCACATAATTCTTGAATTTACACATTCATATTCTCTTTTCTCCTTCCATAACTGATCATTTAACATTACTGCTACCCCTTCCTTTGCTCTAACTCTCTCAGATACTCCAGATTTAATCCCATTTATTTCCCCCCACTGAAACTCTCCTACCCCCTTCAGCTTTGTTTCGCTTAGGGCCAGGACATCCAACTTCTTTTCATTCATAACATCAGCAATCATCTGTTTCTTGTCATCCGCACTACATCCACGCACATTTAAGCAACCCAGTTTTATAAAGTTTTTCTTCTTCTCTTTTTTAGTAATTGTATACAGGAGAAGGGGTTACTAGCCCATTGCTCCCGGCATTTTAGTCGCCTCATACGACACGCATGGCTTACGGAGGAAAGATTCTTTTCCACTTCCCCATGGACAATAGAAGAAATAAAAAAAGAACAAGAGCTATTTAGAAAAAGGAGAAAAACCTAGATGTATGTATATATATATATGCATGTGCGTGTCTGTGAAGTGTGACCAAAGTGTAAGTAGGAGTAGCAAGATATCCCTGTTATCTTAGCGTGTTTATGAGACAGAAAAAGAAACCAGCAATCCTACCATCATGCAAAACAGTTACAGGTTTTTGTTTCACAGTCATCTGGCAGGACGGTAGTACTTCCCTGGGTGGTTGCTGTCTACCAACCTACTACCTACTTTTATATGCATTTGAAAGAAAAAAGGCTGTGACTCATTTTACAGCATTTTTGCTTTACAGCAGTAGCCCAGAACCCAACCTGCTGTATAAGTGGAATCCCTCCTTTACAGTACACATATTACTTACCTTAAAATATTTTCATCTTTAGCTTATTGAGCGGTGAATATATATATATGTTGTAATAAGTCTGAATAAATGAAGAATAGGTATAATTAAAAACCGCTGTATTAGCAAAGCGCCACAAAGCCCCTTCTGTAAAGACGAAGTTGTAAGTTGTGAAGAATGAGGCTCAGGATGGGGTGTATGAGCAAAGAGGATTTTTTATTTTATATGAAGTATTTAAATCTGCTAGTCATTCAATGTAAAAACTATTTTAGCTTGATTGTAACACAAAATTGGACATCAAGGAAAGGTATACACGTGTGTGTGTGTGTGTGGGGGGGGGGGGGAGATCCAAGAATGACACTTGTAGATGGAAGCCAGTCTCATGGAAAGGGACATAATTCTATATACAAGTTGCAGATAGTGCCATAGCTCATATCTAGGCCAAAATTTATGACTCACAGCTTCTTTTAGTGAGCTGAACTCATCACATAGTGCTCTTTGGTGGACCCTAGGCTCAAAGCTGTAATATTATGGCACGGACCCTGAAAGGGTTAAAGGTGATGGTAACAGTGAGCTCAAGAGTAGAACCTTAAGGATAAAGGATTCTCAGTCCCATTCCTTAGATAAAAAATTATTGCCTCCCGTTTCCTAAGCACTGTATAACCTCTATGGGTTTACTTTCCTATTAAGATAGTAATGAAGAGTAGAGCTTTAATGTCGTGGGTTTTTTCCGTACAGCAATTGATGGATGTAAACTATACCGGGTCATTCATCATCACACAAGAAGCTGTGCGCAGCATGAAGCGGCAGCATGAGGGGGTGGTGGTTTTTACCTCTTCCCAGGCTGGCCTCATTGGTCTTTATGGATTCACTGCCTATTCGGCCGCCAAGGCTGCTCTTGTCAGGTTGGCTGAGGCTCTTCACATGGAGGTATGTTATTTGGGCCTGTTGCTATGGTGTGTAGTAGCTGTTATGTAGTATGTTCTTCACATGGAGGTACAGTAGGTGACTCCTTAGGAACTTGAAGATTAAGACGGCAAATGTAACATAGGTGAAACAAAATGGTATATGGTGCTTAGCTCCTGAGCCGTGTGTAGAAGTTGAAAATTAAACCCATGCAATAACATCTGTACATAGATGTGAACATTGGACAGTAAGGAGTAATTTTTCCAGCTGCTTAGTCAGTCTTGTAGCATGCACCTGGTGCAGACATTATGCCTACCCCATATCTGATTCCCATGGGTACCTGGGTGTTAGTTGACTGGTGTTTATTGCATCCTGGGACAAAATTGACCTAATTGTCCCAAAATGCTCTGCATAACAAGGGGCTTTCTATATACAGTGGACCCCCGGCATATGATATTAATCCGTTCCTGAGAGCTCATCGTATGCCAAAATTATCATGAGGCGAATTAATTTTCCCCATAAGAAATAATGGAAATCAAATTAATCCGTGCAAGACACCCAAAAGTATGAAAAAAAAAAAGTTTTACCACATGAAATATTAAGTTTAATGCACACAAACTGAAGAAGACATGCACAGTTAGTAGTACTCTACTAACAATAGAATACATGACACTTACCTTTAATGAAGATCTTTCATAGGCTTATGTCCTGGGAGTGCCTTTTCCTCCTGAGTAATGTAGGTCCTGCTTGGCAATTTCTTCCAAAACAGGCCTGTTTCGTCGCAATTAAACACTTGTTCAGGTTTAAATGCACTATGTAATCCTTGAATTCCTTCACATATTTTTCAGCTGCTTTTAGGTCCGAACTGGCAGCCTCACCATGCCTAATCACACTATGTATGCCACTACAAATCTTTCAAACCAACCTTTGCTGGCCTTAAATTCACTCACAGTACCACTAGTTGCAGGCATTTTTTCAATTAAATCCTCATGCAACTTCCTAGCCTTTTCACATATGATCGCTTGAGAGATGCTATCTCCTGCTATCTGTTTTTTATTTATCCACACCAATAACAGCCTCTCAACATCTTCTAACACTTACAATCTCTGTTTCAAAAACAGACATGCACCTTTTGCAAGAACAGCTTCCTTGATTGACTTTTCCATTATTATTGGGTTATCCAGTATGATTTTTTTATCTTTAGCACTGAAATCTTGCAATGCTTCAGTAGATTAGTACAGGTAATTATTTAAGAACTCTATGGGGAACTGGAGAAGAATCCTTCCTCCATAAGCCATGCATGTTGTAAGAGGTGGCTGAAATGCCAGGAGCAAGGGCCTAGTAACCCTTCTCCTGTATAAACTACTGAGATAAGATAAGATTTCGTTCGGATTTTTAACCCCGGAGGGTTAGCCACCCAGGATAACCCAAGAAAGTCAGTGCGTCATCGAGGACTGTCTAACTTATTTCCATTGGGGTCCTCAATCTTGTCCCCCAGGATGCGACCTACACCAGTCGACTAACACCCAGGTACCTATTTGCTGCTAGGTGAACAGGACAACAGGTGTAAGGAAACGTGTCGAAATGTTTCCACCCGTCAGGAATTGAACCCGGGCCCTCCGTGTGTGAAGCGGGAGCTTTAGCCACCAGGCCACTGGGCCTTTTTGGGTGCCCGTGCCTCTGTAGGAGATGGCCAGTGTGTTAAAAAGAATTATGAAATTGGACAGAGAGTAAAAGCATTTGTTACAATTTTTTTTTTTATTTCAGGTGAAGCCATACAATATTACAGTCACTGTGTGCTACCCTCCAGACACTGACACTCCAGGCTTTGAGGAGGAAAACCAAACCAAGCCTGTAGAGACTAAGCTCATGTCTGAGACTGCAGGACTCCTGAAGGTACTGTAGAGGAATTAAGTACAGATGTCCCTCACTTTATCTTAGACGTGTTCCAGATCCACTTAATTCTACATAATAAGTATCTTCCGTTCTCCATGGGGAAGCGGAACAGAATTCTTCCTCCGTAAGCCATGCGTGTCGTAAGAGGCGACTAAAATGCCAAGAGCAAGGGGCTGGTAACCCCTTCTCCTGTATACATTACTAAAGTTAAAAAGAGAAACTTTCGTTTTTCTCTTTAGGTCACCCTGCCTCGGTGGGATATGGCCAGTTTGATGAAAAAAAAGTATCTTCTGCATGTTTTGCGAACTATACTGGTCACCTATAGTGAATGTGTTTTACAAATGAAATTACCAATAGAAATTGGACATTGCATAACAGTAAATTGTTTAATTATAATGACAATGGTGATAATAATTTGTATTGTATTTTTATTAGCCTGAGGAAGTGGCTAAAAAGCTAGTTGACGATGCCTTGATTGGCTCTTTTACGAGCACAGTTGGTCTAGAAGGCTTCATGTTGACTACACTTTGTGCCGGCATGGGCCCCATCACCGACGCATTCTCCTTCTTGACACAGGTAAACTTTTATGACTACGAAAGTTGTGTGCAAATCCTAATGAACTTTATCCTTAAAAAATTATTTAATCTTGCCTTTTTTAAGAGCTGTTACTTCCTGAACCCATCGTGGGGGTTGCTAGTTGCTTGTGAAGGGATCAGATCCAAGGAGTAGGAGCTAGCCTCCCTTTCTTCAGATCAAACCTGATTGCCTCCCATTTGCCATGAACTATAAAACTTTTTGCTAGTTTAGCACTTCTCTTAATGAACAGTAACTGTAAAATCAAATTATAATAAATTTTAGCGGATGTTTAAAGGTCAGATGTCGTTGAATATGCATACTTATGCTGTATAATCTGTATAGACTTGCTGTTTTTCGTTTAATAATAAGGGATACTTGTGCAGTATATCTATATAATGGATTGTCCGAGTGTCAGTAAATCAGTGTTAAAAAATAGCAAGGAAGGTAGTAGAGTACTAAACAATATACCTAATATACTAGTGTATACAAAGTTTAGATACATATACTGATATACTGCAATAAACACTGAAAATAAGAGTAAAAAATAGAATTTATGCAGTGGATTTTGCCCATAATTGCAAAATTCTATTATATAAGTAAGTTTATTCAGGTAGAAGTACACATAAATACAGTTACGTACATACATTATCGTACTTAGCAGCATGTGTGTAAATGACCCAGGATGACCCAAAAAAGTCAGTGACTTATTTCCATTAGGGTCCTATCAAGGGCTTATTACTTACGTTATATGATTTGTGCGGGTGTAGGGCTGCCTTTTTTAATTTAATAATAATTAGTATACTTATATAGCCATTAATATAATTTTGGGCTTGTTTCTATCCGGTCTTCAAGACATCTCGAGTTTGGACTGATAAATTAATGCATTTCAGGTGTTTTTGTTCGGCATTTTCCGCGCCGTCTCGGCATTCTACCTGTGGAGCTTCAACAAGATTGTGGACAAGGAGTACCGGAAGAGGCAGGCCTGTAAGAAAAGTGAATAAAGGAAAAAAAAGTGAGGTTGCCAACATGAAAAATCAAGCATTAAGAGTATGTCAGTGTCAATGCTTGGAAATAATAGCAGGTTAAGTTGGTTAGTGTTTCTGTTTTGGGTCACCCTACCTTAGTGGGGAAATAGTGTGTGTATAAACAATTGAATCTGGAATTAAAACTGCTTTGTGTGTTTCATAATGGTGAGTCAAGCTATACAGGTGGCTTTATGGGACGTGTTCAGATGGGTAAGACACACATGCAGTAGTTTGATATTTTTATTGCACTACACCAAAATTGTTGCCTGTGTCTTGCCCATCCGCTGGTCAGTATTGTATACCTGTAATTTAATAAGCTTAGTCAGGCTATCAGCACCCACTTCAGCATAGTAACTATAGCAGTACAATACACAACCCGCATATAGAAAGAAACTTATGATGTTTCGGTCTGACTTGGACCATTAACTACTCAGTGTGACCAATTAATGGTCCAAGTCGGACTGAAATGTCCTCGTGAGTTTCTCTCTCCTATGTGTGGGTTATTTGTGCATTGTTCAGTCATGATGCTATGGTTTTTATGTTCTTTAACTATAGTACACTTTGTGAACCTTTCTGGTTATATATGGCACATGATTATGAATAAAAATGGGATATTGCATAATAGAAAATCATAAAGCAATGGAAACCTGTATTTTTTATAAGAGGCAGAAAAAGTATTGACAAGGAACTCAATAAATGTTAATGGAGAAGTTGCTGTCAGTAATTTTTTTCATGTAGCTGGGCGACATTCTCAAAATGTGTAATGGGGACCTTAACTAGTCGAATGCTTTCAGTGATATAACTTGGGGTGTGTAAATCCCATAGCTGAGCTAATTACTAACACTTGAGGCCAGTGAGGAACTCTTGATCCCAGGAATTGCATCTTTCCTCCCTTTTTTGAATTGAACCTGAATGCCTCCCATTCCCTCAGACACTGTGTGACACCTGTGGGTTCAGTGTTCCTCCCTTGAATTCATGAATTCAGTAATATTGTAATAAATTCAATAGTTAACTTAAGGGGACAGGATAATGTTATTCAATAAACATTCATCACTCTTATGAAAGATTCTGTATTAATATCTGTATGACCTGGAAGGGTTTAGTGCTCACCCTTCATAATAATAATAATAATAATAATAATAATAATAGCAAGGGACCAGTAACCCCTTTTGTATAAATTACTAAATATAAAAAGAAAAACTTTCATTTTTCTTTTTAGGTCACCCTGCCTCTGTGGGATACAGCCAGTTTGTTGAAAAAAAAGTCATCTATATTAATATATGGTTCCTGAGAAACATAAAATGCCTTCTCAATAATAATAATAATACTAATAATCTATTTCTACAAGTACATGATACTACTTATTCAGTGATGGCTGGTCCCACTTTAGCTGTAACCAGGTTTCTAGTCTGCACCCACACTTGAGTTGTTTAGATGGGAAGTACACTGCCTGCACTCTGAAGAATGGGTGGGATTGCTGCAGTGTGAATTTATTTAACTTGTCCTTGTATTTCAGGCAAGACAGCTATTTAACCTGATAGTAAATGTGTGTTCTGTTTCATGTAGTCTTTTGTGCATCACCATTACAGAATCTCAAAATGTACAAGGAAATGGCTTTCTTGCAATGTTTTGTGTTTTGATAGTTTTGTAAAGATGGTTAAGAAAAAGCACATCTGGATATAATGTCTTGCCAGAAGAGCTTGAACGTCACATATCAGATGAGCCTCTGAATTACAGTATCCCCCATACCTCCTCCAGAGTGCAGGCACTATTTTCCACCTCCAGAACTCAAGTGTGGCTAAAAAGTAACTATTTTATTGTTTAAAATTGAGGGGGACCAATTTTTGTATTGATTACTATAGTTTAGAATAAATAAATATTGTAGATGATTCCTGGATATGCAGTTTTGCCCGTTTACATTTCTTAGGGTAGAAAATGCATATACAGTAAACCCTTTTATAATAATTGGATTACGCTCCTGAAAATCTACCTGTAACATAAGATAACATTAAATAACAAAAAAAGGCACAATAATGTGACTGGAACGATACTCAAATAACCCACACATAGAAGAGAGGAGCTTACGGCGACGTTTCGGTTCGACTTGGACCATTTACAAAGTCACACTAACCAGAAGTGGAGCACGACGGCTATATATAACTACTATATACTACTACTACCACCACTACCTCTTCCTGCCTATATATAGCCGTCGTGCTGCACTTCTGGTTAGTGTGACTTTGTAAATGGTCCAAGCTGGACCGAAACGTCGTCGTAAGCTCCTCTCTTTTATGTGCGGGTTATTTGTGTAAGATAACATTATGGGAAGTGAAAAATAAAGTTGTTCCAGACAACTCCAAATTAGCTGATAAACTTTTTTACTATTGTACTAGGTTAAAATTATATGCTACATTACAACTTGCCTTACATTCTGGTGGCACGTACAGTACCTTAAGTACCTTAAATCTTGATGAACTAATTCACCAAGACTTGCCTCTAGGCTACGGAACTGATTACTACATCTTCCACTGTCTTATGTGTATAGTTCAGCAAGAGCTCGTTGAATCTGAAGAGGGTTGGTGTGGGTCTACTGGACTGAGGTAAATGGCTGTGGTACTTGTGACACTTCTTATGATAAATATGATACGTGCAACATTTAGGTATCTTTATACGGAAATGTTTTGCCACAGTGACTTCATCAGTGCAATGCAAAGAAGATTAGCGGAGATCAGGAGGAAATTGAGGTAATCAGTCCCTCGGCATGGAATCGCTGTAATTACTCCATCATTCTTGGTAAGAATTCTTATCAAGATTGATGAATTGATTACATCGACTCCACACTGAGGGATTGATTACCTCAATTTCCTTCTGATCTTCACTATTCTTTGTACATACTGGACTGATGAAGTCACTGTGGCAAAACATTCCTACAATAAAGATACCCCAAGTGTTGCACATGTGTCTAATTTATCAACTTGTTGGTTCTCTGAACTATTTATATATATACTTCCTATGTTCTCAGTGACACAGTCTGAAGCACTCAGCCAAGGTCTCAAGTTTGTCACTGGCATACAGAAATTAAGCACAAGTTGAATACATTGACCAAAAATCATGACTTCGGTGACTGAATTTAACAATTGTGATGATGTTGATGCAGAGGTATCAATAGCTGATGATTGTATTAGATTGCTCACATTCTTTTTGTAATGCATATCTGGGCTATTTTAGCCAGCAGTACGTCAGAGCTGATAACAAGGCATCATTTGTTCAGAAACTGCTTCACACAAATAGTTCTAGATTCTTCAGGATCCTTCTCAGTGAAAAATTCTAACTAGCAGTAGCATGGAATTGCTCATGTAACTTGAGTCTTGATGGTCTATTTTCAGGTTCTTCTTTATCTTTTATCTGCCTCTCATTCCTGGAAACAACTCTTCAGCACATCTCCAGTTGACTCTTAGTCATCCTCTTTTAATACTTCATTTACATCTTCATGCTTGTCTTCAAATCCTTCAGCTTCAAGTTCTTGTCCCTTGTGAGTTTAGTGCTTAGTTTTGATTGTAATATTAGTAATTTGAGTCCTTGCCAGTCACAGGTTCCTGGACCTAACTCCAAGTGTAAGTTTTTACTATGCAATTTTTTTTTTTTATCAATTTTAAACACTTATCCAGAGACCCCCAAGTACTTTGCAAGCGTCCCACAATATATTTTCCTTAAATTTCTTCATAATCACATGTCTCGTCTGTACCCCTCTCCGTGATATCACGTCTATTGTGAAGTGATTCTTGCTGGTGACTCTCTTGTGTCTAACAATATTTTATTACATGTAAACGAACAACATTATCTGTATACTGCATAAAAGAAATAAAGAATTTAAATTTGATCTGAAGAATTGGAAATATCCTCCTCTACATTGGATTACTCCTAAATACCTCCTATATTAAGGCCCTGTAAGAGTCCTACAGGTTTAGCACTTCCCATAAATGTCATAATAAAGTTGCGTGATGTATGCTGAGATTTTCGTTGAACAGCACTGGTTTGCTTTTCTTTTTTTTCACGAAAATATTCATTGTATTCATTTTTAGTAAGTCCTATGAAATTACTGTATATAAAAATATTAAAATTTACATAAATTTGATGTTTAATTCCTAAAATCCCAAGATTTAATAGCAACTTTCACCTTCAAGAAAGTTGCCTTGATGTTGGTGAGATACTCTTGATATAAGCAATTGAACATATCCTCCCCATGGATTAATTCTGATTGCTCCCCATTTGCCAGGTGTTGCATGATCCCTACATACTTAGAGCTTCCTCTTTGAATCTTATAATAATGTGTTTTCTTTGGGTCGCCCTGCCTTGGGGGAGAGGGCTGTAGTTAAATATTAAGACTAATAGAAACGTTTTCGTAAAAGGCGACTAAAATGTCAGAGCAAGGGGCTAGTAACCGCTTCCCCTGTATAAATTGCTAAAGTAAAAAGAATAAAAACTCTATAAAAGTTTTTTCTTTTTTTGGTCACCCTGCCGAAATGTGTAGAAATAAGATAGAATAAATGAATGACACATAGATGATGAAAAAATGAGATAAATTAATACAGTAATGTCCATTAGAAGACATTGTTGAGAGAAAATAAATATCCGAGTTAAAGAACATAGACATAGAATAAATGACTTGCATAGAAAGATTAAGTAAGAAAATAAGTTTATTTAGCTACAGGTACATGTATGTAAGAACAATTATCATACGTAGCAACATATGTGTAAATTATCCAGAATAATCCCCCCCAAAAAAGTCAGTGATTGATTTCCATTGGGATATCCCCTCAAGGGAGGTTCCCTGATGCTAGTGAGGGGCTCTTGATCAAGGGAATTGGATCTGTGTTCCAGTTCCCTGAATTGAGGCTGAATACCTTCCATCCCCCTCCAACATGCGCTTATAATCCTACGGGTTTAGCCCTCCCCATGATTGTAAATACAAAATCTCAATGTACTGTTTGCAAAGACATAAAATAAATAAATAACAATAATAATCCATTGTGGTAAAAGTGAAAAAAATGTATAAATATATATTAATTACCCATCATTTTTAGTATAAAATTAAGTTAAAGTAAACAGACGTAAGACAGAAAAAAAATAAGTGACAGGGAGAAATAGGTGAAAAAATTGGATAAAAAGTATATGCATTAAGTACCAGTAATTTTTTAGTAGTATAAAATGAACATCAGAATGAAAACCCGTCAAAATAAGATAGTGAAATAAGGAGATAGTTGAAAATAGGATAAAACAATGCCTTAATTACCCACAATTTTTAGTGGTAAAAAAAATAAAAATAAAAGCACATTAAAATAGGATAGTAAAATGCGGTGGTTTCAGCTGAAAATAGGAGATAAAAAAGCTTTACCTATCATTTTTAGTAGTATACAATATATGAATAAAAGCAAGCCAAAATACGATATAATTACCCATAATTTCTGAATAGTATAAAATATCAAAATAAAATATAATACAGTAAAATAAGGAGGTATAGGTATAAAATAGGGGTAAAAATGCATTAATTACTCAAAAGTACGTCAGAATACGATATAGTAAAATGGGGAGATATAAGTATAAAATAGGGCATAAAAGAGAGAAATCATGGAATAAAAGATAACAGAGAAAATAGGGGTATAAGAGAGAGAATATGGGTTAAAGAGAAAAAAATAGAGGGTAAAAGAGAGAAAATAGGGGTAAAAGAGAGAGAATAGGGGGGTAAAAGAGAGAATATGAGTTAAAGAATAAAAAATAGATGGTAAAAGAAAGAAAATAGAGAGTAAAAGAGAGAATATGGGTTAAAGAGGAAAAAATAGATGGTAAAAGAGAAAATAGGGGGTAAAAGAGAGAATGTGAGTTAAAGAGAAAAATAGATGGTAAAAGAGAGAAAATAGGGGGTAAAAGAGAGAATATGAGTTAAAGAATAAAAAAAAGATGGTAAAAGAAAGAAAATAGAGAGTAAAAGAGAGAATATGGGTTAAAGAGGAAAAAAATAGATGGTAAAAGAGAAAATAGGGGGTAAAAGAGAGAATATGAGTTAAAGAGAAAAATAGAGGGTAAAAGAGAGAAAATAGGGGGTAAAAGAGAGAATATGAGTTAAAGAGAAAAATAGAGGGTAAAAGAGAGAAAATAGGGGGCAAAAGAAAAAATATTTGACAAAAGAAAGAGAATAGTGGTAAAAGAGATAAAAAAATGGGTAAAAAAGAGAGAAAATAAGTAGGCAGGAGAAGTGTTGCGCGTCAACCATCTTGGTGCTGCAGCTTCCCGCCGCCGCTACTCTACCTTAACACAGTTTTTCTCGAAATTCTCACAAATTAGCGACTTAATGTAGGTTTCTCGGGTGTGGTGATGTGTGTGAGTGTCTGACTTATGTGTGTGGTGAGTGCCAGCGGGGATAATGGGGCTCATGGCCGGGAAATATTGTGGTTTAGTGGTGGTGAGGGGCTTTAGGTGGTTAATAATTCTGACCTTGTTGTTGTTCAGGGGCTTAAATGGGGGTTATTATTTGGTATTTTGGGCTGACCCGTGCGAGTTTGACGCTCTTTTGGGCTGTGTGTGTGTGTGTGTCTTGCTGTTCTACCTTTGGTGAATAATTTTTTTTTTAATCTCCAGGTAAACGTTAATTTAAATATGTGATCAGTTGGAATGATCTATTATTATTATTATTATTATCCTTATTATTATTATTATTATTATTATTATCCTTATTATTATTATTATGCCATTGTGTTCTTTATTAATATTATTATTACTGCTATTAGTATTATTTTTTTATATTCAATGGGAGACGCTAAACCCGTAGGGATGACAACACAAGGGAAATGTGAGGTAATTGATTTGAGGAAATGGAGGGCAGCTGCAATTCCTTGGATCAAGAACCCTATGGGGTAAAAACAAATTGAAGGGTTATATTAAAGTATAAACTAATACAAAAATATCCGAGTTCCGTTCCTCAAATATAATAACCGTTTGCCTACATAATCCATATGTACAAAACTGTCTGGGTTGGTCAAGGGCTTTAGATCCAAGGAATTTGAGCTATTTTTATCCCGATCAATCCTAATTATCTCCCATTTCCGAGAAGCTTTATGATCCTTACGAGTTTAGTGCACATTAATCAATGTTTTAATTCCCTTCGGTTTCCTGTGTCGCGTCTGGCATAGACGTTCATATATATATGATAAAGTGTTTATAAGTAATGTACTTTCACTATGCACTAATTACACTCAAACATTTTTAATACAGTGGACCCCCGGTTAACGATATTTTTTCACTCCAGAAGTACGTTCAGGTGCCAGTACTGACCGAATTTGTTCCTATAAGAAATTTTGTGAAGTAGATTAGTCCATTTCAGACCCCCAAACATACACGTACAAACCCACTTACATAAATACACTTACATAATTGGTCACATTCGGAGGTAATCGTTATGCGGGGGTCCACTGTATTATAAAATAAATATCATAATGACAACAAATCAAAATAATTCTGTTATGATGACTTAACCTAGAATATCCTTATTTAAATTTCTTATGAAATTGGTAAAAGTACATTATGTTAATGTTATTAATATACTTTGTTATTTTCAGCTTCTCAATATTAGATTCATAAAATATGTATATTAAAAACGAGAATAATACAGTGGTACCTCAAGATACCAACCTAATTCGTTCCAGAAGGCTGTTCAAGTACCAAACGAATTTGTTCCCCTAAGGAATAATGTAAGGTAGATTCATCTGCTTCAGAACCCCCAAAATACACTTACAAAAGCCCTTGCAAAAATACACTTGCATAATTGTTCAAGTTCGTATCCCGAGGTACCACTGTACTTTATACTGGAATTAACCTCAGAAGGTTAGTAGCCCAGGTATCCCATAGCAACTCAAGAAGTGTTGCTTGTTAGTAAGTTTATTTAGGCACGGGTGCACATAAGTAGTTATACATAGTGTAAATTACCTAGGATAACCCCCCAAAAAAGTCAGTGACTTATTTCCATTGGTGTCCTAACATTACTGCTTTAGGCCCTCTTCCAGGATGCCACCTACAATGCCCAGGTAACTTAGTTACTGCTAGGTGATTAGGGGCAGCAGGTATTAAAAGACTTGCACGTTTGTCTTCCCACCCGGAGTTTGACCTGAGTTGTTTTGGTTTTGAGCCGAACATATTACAACTGTGCTATGAGGTACAGCCCTTTAAGGATGGTTCCTTGATGTCAGTGAGGAGGGAGGCTCTTGATGTCAGGAATAGGACCTGTTCTCTCCTTCCTTGGATTGAGCTTTACATTCTCCCAGTTGTTGTATGACCCCAATGGGTTTAGTGCTTGCTATTTTCCACATGCCGTGGTGGTGGAGCACTGATAACAAATTCCCCATACGTATTTCTTTTTTTTGGGGGGGGGATGGTTCTTGTCTGCAATTTGCCCTTTGCACATGTATGCCTTGGACAACATACATAGTGTGGGTATATTACAATTAGATCCACCTGATTTAATTCGGAGGCTTTTATTTCCTTCATGTTTTAGGAAGTCTTTTCTATTTTTTACTGCCTATATTTGGGCAATGCAGTGGACCCCCAGTTAACGATATTTTTTCATTCCAGAAGTATGTTCAGGTGCCAGTACTGACTGAATTTGTTCCCATAAGGAATATTGTGAAGTAGATTAGTCCATTTCAGACCCCCAAACATACACGTACAAATGCACTTACATAAATACACTTACATTATTGGTCGCATTGGGAGGTGATCGTTAAGCGGGGGTCCACTGTATTTCCTTTCCATACATTCTATGGTGTCAGCTGTTAACAGCTCTTAAAGTTTAACTTCAGTATGGTGTCCTTTGGCTTGTTTGGCAATACACACTCTTCACACACTGAGTGTCCGTAGTTCAATCCCTGGTATGGGTGGAAACGATGATAATAATAACCCATCTTTATTTCTACAAGTATACGTACAAGGTATACAGGCCTAGCCGACATCAATGACATACTACTATATAGAGAACCCTTTGTTATGCAGAGCATTTCAGGCAAATTACATCAATTTTGACCCAGGATGTGACCCACACCAGTTGACTGGCATCCAGATGCCTATTTTACTGATAGGTGAACAGGGACAGCAAATGTCTTAAGGAAACGCATCCTAATGTTTCCACCCTTACTGGACCTCGGTGTGAGAGCTGAGTGCACAGGTAATCGAGCTACACCTGTTGTCCCTGTTCACCTAGTAGTAAGTAGGTAATAGGGTGTTAGTGGACTGGTGTGGGTCGCATCCTGGGAAACAAGATTAAAGGACCACAACGGAAATAAGACAGACAAGTCCTTGATGACTTATTTTCTTGGATTATACTGTGTGGCTAACCCTAACCCAGGTTGAGTTTTTTAAAATTGGTGCCTCGTATGTTATTTGCAAAAGAACTGGATCACTCTTTCTTAGTGGATTTGGATAATTAATGTTAAGAATATCTTATATACATGTACTGTAGTAAATACAGTACAGTACTAGGTTAAATGTTAGTGATGTGTATTGCCCTCTTGTTCATTTTTTATTTGCTAATACAAATAAGAAACCAGTTATTACACTGAGGACTTTAATTGAGCATTTATCATCTATTATTGTGATCTTAATTTTTCATAATTGCTTGTTAATAATAGTTCCTTTAGTATATTTTGTATTCCCTCATCTTTTCATATTCTTTTTCCTGTATGTTGGTAAACAGTGAATTGTATACATTTACAATTTAATTTTTTTTTCTTCTTTCTTTCTTTGATATTGCCCTTTATTTGTTACTAGAATTTTGGTTTCTGTGACTTGGTGATTGTTTTACTAAAATTTCAAAGCCTTCTCCTCTCTTTCCTACTTTGTCTCTTCTCCAAACTGAGCAGTTGCCTGTAAATACCACCACATTTAAAATAAATTTATGCAGCTTGCTTTCAGTTACTCTATTATTTTCTCGACTGGCAAATAAGTAATTAAGTTTAATTAGGTACAGGTACACATAATTACACAAAGTATCATATTTAGTAACATATGTGTAAATTACCTAGGATAACCCCCCAAAAAAAGTCAGATAGTGACTTAGTTTCCATTGGGTTCCTTGTACTTCCCAGCATCGTTGCCTGTCGTGATGTTTCTAACCTTCTCTTTTCTCTATCCCATTCCCTGGGAAGTGAATCTGCATTTTACTATTATACCCCCGTTACAGAATATTGCCTATGCAGTAGGACCGCCATATCTGCAAGTCTGGTTTCCGCGGTTTATCATGGCCTGAAAATGACCCTCAATTTTGCGTAATAATGGTCCCAACATGCAAAAGCAGTGATGGTGGCTGTTCTTCAAAGCCTAAGAGATGTGAAATGCTTACCATCAGTGAAAAAGTGCACAACTTTCAACTTACTGTGCGTAATTTATCAATTAAACT
This sequence comes from Cherax quadricarinatus, assembly GCF_038502225.1. NCBI lineage: Eukaryota > Metazoa > Arthropoda > Malacostraca > Decapoda > Parastacidae > Cherax > Cherax quadricarinatus. Next base: position 10,533,699 of record NC_091372.1, read on the forward strand.
TGATCATAGGTATGTATGTAAACGAAAAATGACGTACATATATATATAGGGTTTGCTACTCTCTGTGATTTCAGGGATCTGCGGTAGGTCTTGGAATGTATCCCCCTCGCATACAGAGGGGCTACTGTACTTTCTTTTCAGTGTTCCAAGTTTTCATTTGCTTCAAATTGATCCATTGTTAATTATGTTCACCTGTCAGTGATTGTCACTGGCGGGTGGAACAGTGGCTCAGTTTGAAAGTCACTGAAAACCTGAAACACCGAAAATGGGTGCTGCATGTGTGGTGGCCTCCTGTAACTATCCTGCTTTACCTGAAAGTCACTATCACGTGGTACATTTCAGGCAGACTAATGCTAATGCTTACAGACTACTTAAGAACTAGAGATGGGTTATTGAGTAGTTTTTTATATGTACAAAATACTTTTTTTTTTTTATCATCACACTGGCCGATTCCCACCAAGGCAGGGTGGCCCAAAAAAGAAAAACTTTCACCATCATTCACTCCATCACTGTCTTGCCAGAAGGGTGCTTTACACTACAGTTTTTAAACTGCAACATTAACACCCCTCCTTCAGAGTGCAGGCACTGTACTTCCCATCTCCAGGACTCAAGTCCGGCCTGCCGGTTTCCCTGAACCCCTTCATAAATGTTACTTTGCTCACACTCCAACAGCACGTCAAATATTAAAAACCATTTGTCTCCATTCACTCCTATCAAACACGCTCATGCATGCCTGCTGGAAGTCCAAGCCCCTCGCACACAAAACCTCCTTTACCCCCTCCCTCCAACCTTTCCTAGGCCGACCCCTACCCCGCCTTCCTTCCACTACAGACTGATACACTCTTGAAGTCATTCTGTTTCGCTCCATTCTTTCGACATGTCCGAACCACCTCAACAACCCTTCCTCAGCCCTCTGGACAACAGTTTTGGTAAGCCCGCACCTCCTCCTAACTTCCAAACTACGAATTCTCTGCATTATATTCACACCACACATTGCCCTCAGACATGACATCTCCACTGCCTCCAGCCTTCTCCTCGGTGCAACATTCGTCACCCATGCTTCACACCCATATAAGAGCGTTGGTAAAACTATACTCTCATACATTCCCCTCTTTGCCTCCAAGGACAAAGTTCTTTGTCTCCACAGACTCCTAAGTGCACCACTCACCCTTTTCCCCTCATCAATTCTATGATTCACCTCATCTTTCATAGACCCATCCGCTGACACGTCCACTCCCAAATATCTGAATACATTCACCTCCTCCATACCCTCTCCCTCCAATCTGATATCCAATCTTTCATCACCTAATCTTTTTGTTATCCTCATAACCTTACTCTTTCCTGTATTCACTTTTAATTTTCTTCTTTTGCATACCCTACCAAATTCATCCACCAATCTCTGCAACTTCTCTTCAGAATTTCCAAAGAGCACAGTGTCATCAGCAAAGAGCAACTGTGACAACTCCCACTTTATGTGTGATTCTTTATCTTTTAACTCCACGCCTCTTGCCAAAAATATTCCTTGTTAATGAGATATCAGAGGAGAATGACCAGACTGGTCAAGCAGACAGTAACTGAAATAACTATGCATTACAACAGTGGTATATAGAAGAGCATTTCTGAATGCACAACATGCTGATGGTAAGAGTCAGAATTTGGCATAAACCTTTGGAATATGGTGGAATAGGAGATTCACAGCATTAATGTGCAGCCAACAAATCTGCAGTAACTGTGTAATGCTATCATGTCAACTTTCTTTCAATACACCATCTCTCACCGAGGTAGGGTGACCCCGAAAAAGAAGAAACTCTTTCACCATCTTGCCAGATGCATGCCGATGCTACTGTACTACTATCATGTCATCATGGCCCAGAATCTAAAGAATGTTTCCACCACCTTGTTGAATCCATGTCACAAAGAATTCTGGCTGTTTTGCAGGGCAAAGGGGAACCCTACCCAGTACTAGAAAAGTGTACCTTACTGGGGTGGATCTACTATGAAACTAATGAAGCTTAAGCTTCAAGGCCCATAATCCCAGAAGTGACTTAAGTCCACATTGCTTAAAAATGTTGGGTCTACTGTATGAGAAAGGGTTGCCTCCATAACAGTTCAAGCTTCAGGGCCCCAAAAATGTAGGTCTGCCACTGGTACCTAACAAAGTGGCCACTGAGTGTGTGTGTGTGTGTGTGTGTGTACATATACTCACCTATTTGTGGTTGCACGGGTCCAGTCAAAGCTCCTGGCCTTGCCTCTTTACTGATTGCTACTAGGTCCTCTTTCTCCCTGCTCCACGAGCTTTATCAAACCTCGTCTTAAAACTATGTATGGTTTCTGCCTCTACTACTTCACTTTCTAGGCTATTCCACTTTCTGACAACTCTATGACTGAAGAAATACTTCCTATCATCCCTTTGATTCATCGGAGTCTTCAACTTTCAATTGTGACCTCTTGTTTCTTTGTCCGTCTCTGGAACGCCCTGTCTTTGCTCACCTTGTCAATTCCTCACATTATTTTATATGTCGTTATCATGTCTCCCCTAACCTTCCTGTCCTCCAGTGTCATCAGGCCGATTTTCCTTAGGCTTTCTTTGTAGGACAATCCCCTTAGCTCTGGGACAAGTCTTGTTGCAAACCTTGGCACTTTCTCTAATTTCTTGATGTGCTTGACAAGGTGTGGATTCCAGACTGGTGCTGCATACTCTAATATGGGCCTGACGTAGATGGTGTACAGAGTCTTGAATGATTCCTTACTGAGGTAATGAAGTGCTATTCTTAGGTTTGCCAGACACTCATATGCTGCTGTAGTTATCTGGTTGATGTGTGCCTTAGGAGATGTGCTCGGTATTATACTCACCCCAAGATCTTTTTCCTTGAGTGCTGTATAGCCCTTGTGGCTTAGCGCTTCTTTTTGATTATTATAATAATAATTTTTCCTTGAGTGAGGTGTTTGTGTGGGTGCAGGTGGTGGTTGGGGGGGGGGGAGTTGACTGGCTGAGTTACAAACACCTTGCTCACAAGTTGGAACACCAAGAATGCGGCTCTTAGTTGGGGATTCCCCTGCATTATTATTGCAGCATAGTATTCATTATTTATGGATGTTGATAGTTTTACATTTTTCTTGTGGAGATTTATGCTTCAATTTTCTTCTTCTTATTCTTTTTAGTAATCTTTACAGGAAAAGGGGTTACTAGCCCATTGTTCCCGGCATTTTAGTTGACTTTTACAACACGCATGGCTTACGGAGGAAAGATTCTTATTCCACTTCCCCATGGATATAAAAGGAAAATTAATAAGACCAAGAACTATTAAGATAAAATCAAAGAAAACTCAGATGAGTGTGTATGAATAAATGTGTATATGTATGTGTAGTGTGACCTAAGTGTAAGTAGAAGTAGCAAGACATGCCTGTAATCTTGCATATTTATGAGACAGACAAAAGACATCAGCAATCCTACCATCATGTAAAACAATTACAGGCTTTCGTTTTACACTCACTTGGCAGGACGGTAGTACCTCCCTGGGTGGTTGCTGTCTACCAACCTACTAAGGTAAGGGGCTTGGACTTCCAGCAAGCGTGCGTGAGCGTGTTAGATAGGAGTGAATGGAGACGAATGGTACTTGGGACCTGACGATCTGTTGGAGTGTGAGCAGGGTAATATTTAGTGAAGGGATTCAGGGAAACCGGTTATTTTCATATAGTCGGACTTGAGTCCTGGAAATGGGAAGTACAATGCCTGCACTTTAAAGGAGGGGTTTGGGATATTGGCAGTTTGGAGGGATATGTTGTGTATCTTTATATGTGTATGCTTCTAGACTGTTGTATTCTGAGCACCTCTGCAAAAACAGTGATAATGTGCGAGTGTGGTGAAAGTGTTGAATGATGATGAAAGTATTTTCTTTTTGGGGATTTTCTTTCTTTTTTGGGTCACCCTGCCTCGGTGGGAGACGGCCGACTTGTTGAAAAAAAAAAAAAAAAAAAAAAAATTTATGCTTCATAAAAAAAATCACTGGACTTAGCTAAGTGATAACTGTGCAAAAGGAAACTCACTGTACTGTATTACTTTATCATTTTATTTTCATATTGTACTTTTTTAATTCCAAGAAAACTTTCAGTAATAATTAACATTTTTGTTATCACCACAGCTTGACCTCCGAGGTGGAGAAGAGACAAGGAAAGGAAAACTGCTGAAGTTTGTGATGGAGCTTCCTTGGTCAGCATGCTAGAGAGGCTACAAGAATAAATAAAGGCAATGAACCAGCTAGATTAGATCAAATATTCACACAAGGAAAATCAGACATTGCAGTGGTTGTCTACAGAGTTCCTCTAGAAGCCAACAATCATCACTGCAGACTGACATTGTTACTTAAGTAGATGTGCAGACAGGAGACAGTAGGAAGGTAAGAAGATAATCATATACGTATAACACACAGAACTACAATCATATAGAATTCCTGTTTAAGGTACTGTGAGACAATACAAGAAATGGAGTTTCCACGCCAAAGATGTAGAGAAGGTACCAATGAATTCAACCCTGTTCAAAAAGTGAGAGAAGAAAAGAATCGAGAAAGTCCCTGGTTCAACAAGGAATGTAAAGAAGCAAAACTAAGGAATAAAAAGGCATGGAAGAAATACAGGGCACATGGCACATTAGAAAACAAAGAACTGAGTAGAAGAGCCAGAAATGAGTACACTAGAATCAGGAGAGAGGCACAGAAGCAGTACGAGACCGTGATGGCTGCTAAAGAGGAGCAGTCAAAATTGGTCCCTAGTAGCATCAAGAGAAATATGTCAGGAAATGAAGTTATTACACTGAATGAGAATGGGGAGGAAGTCATGGACAATGACCAGGAAATGTGTGAAGAAATCAATGAAAGATTCCAAGACGACTTTACAAATAAACAGAGGCAAATGCCAGACCTTGAAGGTAGGCCGCAGCATATACGGGATCATAGAGAGGCAGAAGAAGAGACGAAGTCAGGGACATCTCCAAAGTGGACAGAAACAAGCTATGCACAAGGGGTGGAACCAGAACGAGGAGACACACATGGAAATTGAACTCCTGAAAGAGATGGAGAGATACAAGAAGAAATTTCTAAAGTGCGAGGGTAGTGTACTAGGTGAAGAAGTAGTGGAGGCAAAACTCTGTACACAGGTTCAAATCTCAATACACCAAACCCTCAAGATTAGGAAAGCATCACTCCTCTCAGTTGTTGGTAAAGAGGCAGAGCTCAAGTGCTAGAGCTTATTTCCCACCAACACACATAGGCAAGTACAGTGTCTTATGTTGTCATGGAACAGCCATCCTGCAATTGAATTGTTTTTAAAAGTTCAAATGCCAAAAGGGATCTCCTTTGTGATGTCAGAGTTTTGTTGGACCTGATGAAAATTGAGTTGCATAAAGATACAAAGGTGATTACTTTTGCTTACTTTCTGAAGCACAGAAAATAATACAAAATACTCCGTATTGATTCTGAGCTACTTTTCATTGTAAAATTCTGAGCTACACAACATTGTCCCTCAATAAGGCTAATATATCTTGCTGATCTATCTTATTTTATTATCTTGTAATCTTTTCAGTTATTATACAATTGGCTGTTTCCCCACAAAGTTTAAGGTAACATTTTCCTTTAATAAAATCTTGAAAGTGTGTATATCCATCCAATCATTAGGTATTGTATTTTCATTCCATCTCCCTCAAACATGCATACAAATTATCTTTGAACTCTCACCATCTCCCTTTCCATTTTATCACCTGGTGCCTTGTTATATTTCACTTACCATCCTGAGTTTTATACAGTATTAACATTCAGTATCATAAATGTGTAAATGAATAGTTCAGTATGTAATGCTCACATGTGTGTTTAATTTTTATATATAATGTGTAATAACTCCTATTTCCATGAAGTTGTTTTAATAAAAGTTATCAATTCTTTGGTTGATGTAGGAAGGTTCACAAAATATGATTATGATAATGCAAGACATCAGGTTATAATTCATTACTATGACATCAAGATATACTTCATCACTACTGTTGTACTTAATAAAAGGAAAATGATGCAATCAGGTATTTCATTATATTATTCCTTATACCAGTTATTTTACATTCAAGGCCTTGGTAAATACTGATACAGTGGTACCCCGAGTTTCGGCAATAATTCGTTCCAGAAGGCTGCTCGAGTGCCGTTATCGAACGAACTTGTTCTCATAAGGAATAATGTAAATTAGATTAGTGCATTTCAGACCCCCAAAAATACACTTACAATAATACACTTACATAGTTGTTTGAGTTGGGAGCTGTACGAAACTTGGGGTACCACTGTACAATACTGTACAATCATCTACAAAATGCTGAAAATTCATTTTTTTTATGGCTGTCGTTTCCCAAAATTACTCGTTCAATAGTCTTGACGGAAGTACACAGACATCACAGTTTAAATGGCATCTGGATCACATCCCTACCCATCCTTCAGAGGTTATATATACACCTACCATCCGACTTATGACCTGCTCGACTTACGACCATGTTTTTTATGCCAAATTTCTGGGAAATAAACAACTACAGTGGACCCCCGGTTAACGATATTTTTTCATTCCAGAAGTATGTTCAGGTGCCAATACTGACCGAATTTGTTCCCATAAGGAATATTGAGAAGTAGATTAGTCCATATCAGACCTCCAAACATACACGTACAAACGCACTTACATAAATACACTTACATAATTGGTCGCATTGGGAGGTGATCGTTATGCGGGGGTCCACTGTATTTGTGTTGTACACAGTGTTAATCCTAAACCTTACAGTATAAAATACAGTACTAACAACATAAAAAGTAAAGTAAAACATGAAATACCAAAATAAAACTATAAAATGAAGTCATTACAAAAATGTTTTGTTGATATTCAGTAGTAAAGTTCGACTTACGGTCATTTCGACTTGCGACCGGTTTCTTGGAACTGAACTTGGTCGTAAGTCGGATGGTAGGTGTACATGTACAGTGGACCCCCGGTTTACGATATTATTTCATTCCAGAAGTATGTTCAGGTGCCAGTACTGACCGAATTTGTTCCCATAAGGAATATTGTGAATTAGATTAGTCCATTTCAGACCCCCAAACATACACATACAAACGCACTTACATAAATTTTTATTATTATTATCACACTGGCCGATTCCCACCAAGGCAGGGTGGCCCGAAAAAGAAAAACTTTCACCATCATTCACTCCATCACTGTCTTGCCAGAAGGGTGCTTTACACTACAGTTTTTAAACTGCAACATTAACACCCCTCCTTCAGAGTGCAGGCACTGTACTTCCCATCTCCAGGACTCAAGTCCGGCCTGCCGGTTTCCCTGAACCCTTTCATAAATGTTACTTTGCTCACACTCCAACAGCACGTCAAGTATTAAAAACCATTTGTCTCCATTCACTCCTATCAAACACACTCACGCATGCCTGCTGGAAGTCCAAGCCCCTTGCACACAAAACCTCCTTTACCCCCTCCCTCCAACCTTTCCTAGGCCAACCCCTACCCCGCCTTCCTTCCACTACAGACTGATACACTCTTGAAGTCACTCTGTTTCACTCCATTCTCTCTACATGTCCGAACCACCTCAACAACCCTTCCTCAGCCCTCTGGACAACAGTTTTGGTAATCCCGCACCTCCTAACTTCCAAACTACGAATTCTCTGCATTATATTCACACCACACATTGCCCTCAGACATGACATCTCCACTGCCTCCAACCTTCTCCTCGCTGCAACATTCATCACCCATGCTTCACACCCATATAAGAGGGTTGGCAAAACTATATTCTCATACATTCCCCTCTTTGCCTCCAAGGACAAAGTTCTTTGTCTCCACAGACTCCTAAGTGCACCACTCACCCTTTTCCCCTCATCAATTCTATGATTCACCTCATCTTTCATAGACCCATCCGCTGACACGTCAACTCCCAAATATCTGAATACATTCACCTCCTCCATACTCTCTCCCTCCGATCTGATATCCAATCTTTCATCACCTAATCTTTTTGTTATCCTCATAACCTTACTCTTTCCTGTATTCACTTTTAATTTTCTTCTTTTGCAAACCCTACCAAATTCATCCACCAATCTCCTCAGAATCTCCCAAGAGCACAGTGTCATCAGCAAAGAGCAACTGTGACAACTCCCACTTTATGTTTGATTCTTTATCTTTTAACTCCACGCCTCTTGCCAAGACCCTCACATTTACTTCTCTTACAACCCCATCTATAAATATATTAAACAACCACGGTGACATCACACATCCTTGTCTAAGACCTACTTTTACTGGGAAATAATTTCCCTCTTTCCTACATACTCTAACGTGAGCCTCACTGTCCTCGTAAAAACTCTTCACTGCTTTCAGTAACCTACCTCCTACACCATACACCTGCAACATCTGCCACATTGCCCCCCTATCCACCCTGTCATACGCCTTTTCCAAATCCATAAATGCCACAAAGACCTCTTTAGCCTTATCTAAATACTGTTCACTTATATGTTTCATTGTAAACACCTGGTCCACACACCCCCTACCTTTCCTAAAGCCTCCTTGTTCATCTGCTATCCTATTCTCCGTCTTACTCTTAATTCTTTCAATAATAACTCTACCATACACTTTGCCAGGTATACTCAACAGACTTATCCCCCTATAATTTTTGCACTCTCTTTTGTCACCTTTGCCTTTATACAAAGGAACTATGCATGCTCTCTGCCAATCCCTAGGTACCTTACCCTTTTCCATACATTTATTAAATAATTGCACCAACCACTCCAAAACTATATCCCCACCTGCTTTTAACATTTCTATCTTTATCCCATCAATCCCGGCTGCCTTACCCTCTTTCATTTTACCTTCTGCCTCATGAACTTCCCCCACACTCACAACTGGCTCTTCCTCACTCCTACAAGATGTTATTCCTCCTTGCCCTATATACGAAATCACAGCTTCCCTATCTTCATCAACATTTAACAATTCCTCAAAATATTCCCTCCATCTTCCCAATACCTCTAACTCTCCATTTAATAACTCTCCTCTCCTATTTTTAACTGACAAATCCATTTGTTCTTTAGGCTTCCTTAACTTGTTAATCTCACTCCAAAACTTTTTCTTATTTTCAACAAAATTTGTTGATAACATCTCACCCACTCTCTCATTTGCTCTCTTTTTACATTGCTTAACCTCTCTCTTTTTCTCCATATACTCTTCCCTCCTTGCATCACTTCTACTTTGTAAAAACTTCTCATATGCTAACTTTTTCTCCCTTACTACTCTCTTTACATCATCATTCCACCAATCGCTTACATAAATACACTTACATAAATACACTTGCATAATTGGTCGCATTGGGAGCTGATCGTAAACCGGGGGTCCACTGTATATATACTGTATGGCTGGTGAAGGGCTCTTGATCTAAGGAATTGGATCTGTGCTCCAATTCCCTGAATCAAGTCTGAATACCTAATATTTGCCCAGGAGCTGTGTGATTCTATTGGTTTAGTGCTCCTACCATGAATACAAAAATATATATTGTATACTGAGTTTAATCACTATTTAAGGGATTGAAGTATCTAGTAAGGAGGTACAGTATATGTGCCAACAACCAGAGGGAAATGAAAATGAAACCATATACGTACTGTACATACGACACTTATTGAAGATGTTTCAGTCCTAGGACCAAAAGTCTTCAACACAAATGGCCTAAGTGGATGTATTCATGTCCTGGTCCCTCTAATTAAAATATCATTCTGGTGTTGAACAAGTTACATGCAGACTAAACATTCATTGCTATTTTACTACACTAGTTTTTGTTATTTATTTTGGGAACACTGATGCCTCCACCAAGATAGGGTGACTTTTTCCTTTCCTTTTCCCCAAAAAGGAAACAATATCATTCATTCAGTCTCTGCCTTAGATATGAATTTCAAATTTAACATACCAGTAACTTCAACTATATACTCGACTCACAAAATCGTAATGACGCAATTGCAAACAAACCATACCACGGGCGGGGATAGAACCAGCGATCAGAGAGTCTCAAAACTCCAGACCATGGAGTTCTATCCCCACCTAGTTTTAGACTGTCCAAAATGCTCTGCATAAAAGTTTTATAAGATTTGTGACAGCGCTGTATAGCCCTTGTGGCTTAGCGCTTCCTTTTGATTATAATAATAATAATGTAAGATTTGTGAACTGTTACCTAATTTTGTAACACTTACGTCTGTTAGATAGGAATGGAGGCAAATGGTTTTTGGGACCTGACTAGCTCTTTGGAGTGAGCAAGGTAACATTTTGAGAGAATTCAGGGGAAACTGGTTAGCTGGATGCAAGTCGGGCTAACAGTGCCTGCACTCTTAAGGGGTGGGGGATGTAGCAGTTTAGGTCATCTAAACTTCTACATCCCATACATCTTTCTAGCAAGATAGTGATTGAATGAGTGACAAAGTGTTTCCTTCTTTGCTTCTTTGTCAGGTCACCCTACCTCGGCAGGAGAGGACTGGTACATGTATATCTTAGTGAGTTCCAAGAGTTTTTCTACCCCTAGAGCCTGGCCCATGCCATGCATGTCTGGTGTTTGCCTGACCAACCAGGCCATTAAAATAATAATACTGTAAGTGGCAACCTTAATTCTTCAAAGCATTTCCCATCTTTGGTGGAAAACAGTACAGTAGTAGTTGTGATTCTTTTTTTAAAGCACTTGGGTCGTATAGATCACTCAGCGCTTGGCAATAAAAAAATTAATATATATAACACACAATAAAAACAAAATTAACAAAGAAAAATCTACGAACATAAACCCTGAACAATAAACACTATCACATGAAATTCAAATAACCAGCATTTAAGAAACCCATAAAGGATGTTTTAAAAGTGAAAATACACCTACCATCCGACTTACGACTGAGTTCGGTTCCGAGAAACCGGTCGTAAGTCAAAATGGTCGTAAGTCGAACTTTACTACTGATATCAACAAAACATTTTTGTAATGACTTTATTGTTTTATTTTGGTATTTCATGCTTTACTTTACTTTTTATGTTGTTAGTACTGTATTTTATACTGTAAGGTTTAGGATAAACACTGTACAACACAAATAGTTGTTTATTTCCCAAAAATTTGGCATAAAAAACAGTCGTAAGTCGAGTGGTCGTAAGTCGGATGGTAGGTGTACTTGTGTTTGCATTTGGAATAAGGGTATTTCTTGTGCTACTTGCAGCAACTGGATCATTGGGTCAGCTTTTAACTGCAAAAGTTTCTGAAGGTAGAGACTTGATTTGAATAATTTGTAGAGTTAGTTAAGTTCAGAGAATGTTTAGTTAAAAGTGTGTTAGTTGAGTTTTGAAGTTATTTAGTTTAGAGATTGTAATAATGGTTTGGAATATTGAAAATATAAAAGTTGAAGAGCATGGTGTAAATTCTAGCTTGGAAATAAAAATTTAATTGCAAGTTCAAGAATTTCTTAACACATCGGCCATTTCCCACCAAGGCAGGGTGGCCTGAAAAAGAAAAACTTTCATCATCATTTACTCCATCACTGTCTTGCCAGAGGCATGCTTACACTACAGTGTAAGTTATTCCACATTTTTGGCCTTTTTGTTTACCAGTACTAATTATAAATAGGTTCAAATGAACATGAGGCATTTTTCGAGGTGTAATACCAGCGTGTTCCATTACAGTTTTCCACGGAGTGTTTTATGTTCAACCTGGCATTACATTTTTGTTTTAATGATGGGAAGTGAACAGTAGTATATACAGTAGTATGTTCAGGTGCCAGTACTGACCGAATTTTTTCCCATAAGGAATATTGTGAAGTAGATTAGTCAATTTCAGACCCCCAAACATACACGTACAAACGCACTTACATAAATACACTTACATAATTGGTCGCATTTGGAGGTGATCGTTATGCGGGGGTCCACTGTATATCACATTAATATTTGAAAGGTTTAGGACAATGAATAAGGTCATAGTATGCTGTCTAAAATTTGAGTTAGTGGTCTGATGGCTTCTGTAGATCAAATGTGATTACCTCCCATTCCCCAGGCAGTATGACTTCTACGGCTTTAGTACCTTCCCAAATAATTATAATACATATAGTAATAATAATAATGAACCTGTGCATATCTACCTTCAGTAGAGATTCAAGAATAGCCATCTGCTCTTCTTTGGTTTCCTGCCCTGATATTGCTATGTAAAGAACAATGAATAAATTATATTTTGCAGGATGTAACATTATACTTTTGCAGAAGCTAACGTATATTTACAGGTAATAACATGAATTATAACTTACTGGACAATAAGATGAATTATAGGATATACATTACATGTATATATTTTGGCATGCTATGAGTACTACTTTGCTGTAAAAAAACAGGAACAAATAGATAAAATGTTCTGCACAATCAGCAGTATGATGTAAGTTATATTGAGAAGGACTCGGCTTTTATATTCATAGGAAAAAATTCAGAGCATACAGCACGTGAGAAATGGGAGGTATTTGGATTTGATCCAAGGAAGGGAAGAGTAGCTTTAATCCCTTAGATCATTAACCTTTCACCAGCAATAAGGTACAGTATCTTGGTAGAACAATATAATTTGAATATACAACATAGGGGTAGTTGCTACATTAAATGGAAATTAAAAAGTACAGTGGACCCCCGCTTAACGATCACCTCCAAATGCGACCAATTATGTAAGTGTATTTATGTAAGTGCGTTTGTACGTGTATGTTTGGGGGTCTGAAATGGACTAATCTACTTCACAATATTCCTTATGGGAAAAAATTCGGTCAGTACTGGCACCTGAACATACTACTGGAATGAAAAAAGTTCGTTAACCGGGGGTCCACTGTATATACCGTATGTGATAGATTAAATACTGAAGGTACGGCAGTGCATGTATCTCTGCTTTTATAGCTGTAAATAGCTAAGGACCTAAGTTTTGAAATCTGAAGTATGTTTTAACATGGTCGATCACTCGGTGCTCCTGGCAATAAAAATACGTAAGAAATGGGTAATAAACAGGTAGTGAGACCAAGTCTGGAACATCAGCACTTACCACAGCCAGAAGCACAAGCATCACACACCACAAAGATTTCATTGCTGGTTCTGCCAAACTGCCATAACTATCCCTTTTATTGTTGCTATGCAGATAATCATAGGGAGGCACTAGCACCACAAAGATGACTATGAACACCTGCTGCCATAACACCTGTGCAACAGGTGTGATGGGAACAGGCACCTGTTTCACTGGGTTATCAAGAATAGGTATCCGCATTATTAATCATATAGATTATAATAATTATATTCATGGTTAAGCACTAAACAAGGAAGGGTCCTGAAGTGTCTGGGGAATAGGTTATATTTAGGCTTGATTCAAGGGGTGGTAACTAGTTCCTTTGATCAAGGCCCCCCCTTCCTTGAAAGAAGTGTTAGTACATTTTCTAATTAGCATCATGGGTCAACGGATGTCATCTGTGGTGAAAATCGTGAATGAATGTACAAGTTGGAAATGCTGTTGTTTATTTAGTACAATACTTTCAAGGTTTACTCTGGCACTAAATTGGGAATTATTGTAATTAGGGAGTGCTAAACCCATAGGAGTCATATAGCAAGGGGAAGGGGAAGACAGGCCTATTTCCTTGGATTAAGAGCCTCTCACTGGCATTAAAACACCTTCCCTGAGGGGATGGAAGAATAAAAAAGTTAATAATAAACACTAAGCCATAAGTGTGTGTGTGTAAACATGTTGGGGAACCAATGGGGGTTTGAATCCATGGCAAGCCAGTTCTAAAGCCAGCATAGCTGGTTGGTGAGAATACTAGCTTATTAATTTTAGAACTGGCTTGTTATGGCTTCAGTTATTATAATCAAAACCAAGTATGTACTAAACCCAACAGGATCATACAGTGTTGTGCTATGGCTTCAAGCCGTGCCCATGTCCAGAGTCAAGACAACACTTAATCAGAACTCATCAGAACAGCAAAAGTGACATACGAGGGATAATTAAGGAAAACATACATGTGGCCAGTTTTGAGCTATTTTACTCTCTAAACCCTACTTGATGTTGTCAACCAGGCCATTGCTGCTAGCAGCCCAAAGGCCTACATACAGTGAAGAGGCAGATATATCTAAAGCTAAGGGTGACTTACACAGAATAATGCTTAGATAATCTTCAGCATTAGTGTTAAATGTTTGTGTGATACCATTCATTTTCTTTTCCTTTTAACACTGGCCATCTCCCACTGAGGCAGTGACCTGAAAAAGAAACTATTACCATAATTTGCTCTATCACTCTTGCCAGAGGCTCACAGATACTTAAGTTCAGATGCCCTGCCAGACTACAAATATCTCCACCCCTCCTTCAGAGCACAGGCACTGTACTTCCCACCTCCAGGACTCAAGTCTGGCTATCCAGTTTCCCTGAATCCCTTCACGAAATATTACATTGTGAACTCCATCATTATTATTATAATTATAATCAAGGGGGAATGCTAAACCAATAGGATTATGCAGCACCTGTTGGGGGGAATGTGGAAGATATTCAGGCTTAATTCAGGAAACTGGAGCACAGATCAAATTCCCTAGATCAAGAGCCCTTCACCAACATCAAGGAACCTTCCTTGATTATTATAATAAAAAAGAAGCGCTAAACCGGAACCTTCCTTGAGGGGTTGTGAGCTCCAACAACTTTTTTTTTTCTCTCTATCCCCTTTCATTTTGTTAAACCCACTAGCATAATATAGTGTAGATCAGTAAGTACTGATGTGTAGGTTTCAGCTTGTTCTTTAGTTACCATCAAAATTTTTCTGATGGCTTATTTTAGTGAACAACAAAGGGTCCAAATCTGACTACTGTGGAACACTGCTTGTGAAACATCCCCATTCTTTGTCTCCCCATTTATGCAAACTCTGTTGCCTATCTCTCAACCACACCTCAACCCAGGAAAAAATTTCCCCTACTATTCCGCATGCCTCTACTTTCCTCAACAATCTCCTGTGTGATGATGTGGCAAGTCACAGAAGCATTTTGAGCACTACATATTTTCACATTATATTCATAGGGAATCGGCGCTGTATGGCCCTTGTCGGTTTAGTACTTTCTTTGATTATAATAATATTCATAGTGAAGCATTAAACCTATAGGGGTCATACCACTTTGGTAATAGAGCATTCAGATTCAAATCAAGGAAGAGAAACACACGTCAAATTCCTTAGAACAACAGCCCCCCCCCCACCCTCAAGGGGACTTATATTCAGAGAAAGCACTAAACCTTTGTTGATTATTCAGTATTGCATAATAAAGCAGTATTGATATCAAGAGAGCATGAGTGTGCAGGTCAAGAACATGGTCAAATGAAAACTGTCATAAAAGTCTCAGTTTAAAAGTCAAAGTGGAGGTTTTAATTCTTCAAGGTGAGACTGTCTGGAGAGAAAAGTAGAAGCATGTCAGGGATGTTGAATTCAACAGAGGCCAAAAATAAAGTACACATGCTTTGATGAAATTATAGTATGTACTATACTTTGTTGCACGATCAGTGCCATCAATTGTAGCACTACCCTTAGTCAAGAATACTTGATGAAAAACCAATGACAGTGTAATTAGGGAGTGCTAAACCCATAGGAGTCATATAGCAAGGGGAAGGGGAAGACAGGCCTATTTCCTTGGATTAAGAGCCTCTCACTGGCATTAAAACACCCTCCATGAGGGGATGGAAGAATAAAAAAGTTAATAATAAACACTAAGCCATAAGTGTGTGTGTGTAAACATGTTGGGAAAGGAAGCTCATACCAGCAACTGCAAGCTTGGTGACAATTCTTAAAGCATTGGCATCATCCATGAACCACTTCTTGCAACAGGCAAGCAGAGGTCACATAGGCAGGAAGTATCCCAGACAAACCTTCAAGTAAAACATAGATGACACCCAAGTGCACGAAGGACAATCAGACCTGTAACTAAAGTACAATTTAGCCACACTGATAAAGATGCAAGGAAATATAGATTAGAGCAATATTTTGAAGACAATGGCATCAAATACCAAATTTATCAAACATCAAACACCGAATTTATTGTCAAGGCAATTTTGTAGGATTTCAGGACTTACAGCAACTTGACCCCATCTGCACAAATCTCAGGAACAGCTGTACATACTTCACATAACCCTTGTGGCCTCAAGATCTAAATAAAAAAAAAACATTAACCACATTTTTTTTTCCTCTGAGGTTCAAACTTTTAACACTATAATCTCACCCAACTGAACCCTTTACTCAGATCGTTGCAGTTGTACAATTTTTTTTATTAATACATTGGCCAATTTCCACCAAGGCAGGGTGGCCCAAAAAAGAAAAACTTTCAAATCATCCATTCTAAATAAAGTGAAGAAATCAAACCTCTTCTTTTCATCACTCCTCTCATATCTACCAATTATTATTATTATAATCAAAAAGAAGCGCTAAGCCACAAGGGCTATACAGCACATATCTACCAAGATATCTTCAAACCACTACACAAAAAAATCCCCATGTTATCCACCTTTCCATGCCCTGAAGGGGGATTTTCCCCATATTAGATAGCAGGGGTCTGCACGTATTGTGTCATGTTCTCGTGTGTAATAAGACTGATATTTTTAACATATGTCAAACTCAAATAGTGAAACAAGTAATACACCTGGATTTATAACTGAATACCAGGAACTATCACCTCCACTCCTAAAAGGTAAGTCCAAATCTAATTTGATGCTACTTTGTTTTATATGATGAATGAAGACATACATCATCACATCACTTTAATTTGAAGTAGACCTCTCATCACTTGATCACTCATCTCATACCTAGCAAGATATCGTCATCACTCGCCAAAATATTTCTTTTTCATTCGCAGACATCCACTACACACAAGACAGGAAGCTTGCAAGAAGCTATATGAGGGGGGGGGACGATTTTTTGGCACCAATTGTAATTTGACTTCACAAGAGATCACGACAATACATGCAGACCCCCACTACTCATCACCTTTCACTCCATCACTGTCTTGCCATTATTATTATTATAATCAAGGGGGAAGCGCTAAACCCGGAGGATTATACAGCGCCTGGGGGGGGGATATGTGGAAGGCATTCAGGCTTAATTCGGGGAACTGGAGCACAGATCCAATTCCCTAAATCAAGAGCCCCTCACCAACATCAAGGAACCTTCCTTGAGGGGACTGTCTTGCCAGAGGCATGCTTACACTAGTTATAAAACTGCAACATTAACACCCCTCCTTCAGAGTGCAGGCACTGTACTTCCCATCTCCAGGAATTAAGTCTGGCCTGCCGGTTTCCCCAAATCCCTTCATAAATGTTACTTTGCTCACGCTACATCAGCACGTCAAGTCCTAAAAACCATTCACTCCTAACACGCTCATGCATCCTTGCTGGAAGTCCAAGCCCCTCACATACAGAACCTCCTTTATCCCCTTCCTCCATTATTATAATCAAAAGAAGTGCTAAACCACAAGGGCTATACAGCACCCCATCCCTCCAACCTCTCCTGGGCCAACCCCATACACCGCCTTCCCTCTACTACAGATTTATACACTCTGGAAGTCATTCTATTTTGTTCCACCCTCTCTACATGTCCAAACCACCTCAACAACCCCTCTAGATAATAGTTTTGGTAATCCCACACCTCCTAATCTCCAAACTACAGAATGGATTCTCTGCATTATATTCACACCACACATTTCCCTCAGACACATCTCCACTGCCTCCAGCCTTCTCCTTGTTGCAACATTCACCACCCATGCTTCACACCCATATAAGAGCGTTGGTATAACTATACTCTCATATATTCCTCTCTCTGCTTCCATGGATAAAGTTGTTTCTAGACACTCCTCAATGCACCACTGAGGAGTGTCTTACTTCATCTATATATATATAATGAACAACCATGGTGACATCACACATCCTCAAGGCCAACATTTACTGGGAAATACTCTCCCTCTCTCCTGCATACTCTAACCTGAGCCTCACTATCCTCATAAAAACTTGTATACAAATAATCCACAAACAACAAAGCTAATGTCTGCAGATCAGAATTTACCTAACATTTCTGTAATGCACACATTTTTTTTTTAAGAGAGTACCTAGGAAGTAAGTCAAATTCAGTTTTCTAAATAATGGGCTTTATTGGCTTATTTAGATTTTTCAGAGGACTTTGATTCACGCAAAGAAGAACGGCGACGTCGGATCTCCTCTTGCCTCTTTTCCTTAGCCTCCTTCTGTCTCATGGCCAGAAGTTTGGCATAATCGGCTTTCTCCTCCTTGTTTTTGACAGCTCGCTGGCGTTTAAGGGCCTTCTTATGTCTCTTACGCTGAAAAACAAATGCACATAAAAGATATACAAACAAGAATAATTAATTTACTTGTATTAAAAACTTTATGGGACTTAAAGAGTCCCGGAGATAATAAGTACAGTGCCTGAACTCTGAACGAGGGATAGGAATACTGCAGTTTGGATGGGCCTCAGAACTACAGTATGCCAGTAAAACAATAGCTTTGCAATGCTGTTCCCTAAGCAATCATGTACTGGTCTACAGAATATGTATTTCTAGCAAAAAATATTTAATAATACCAAGACAAATAATTCAATTAAATTTCCATTCACTACTAGCCAAAAAAACAAAGCCACACTACAATGACTGCAACAATTTACTATCAGCCTGCAATTTGGAGGGACATGTTTAAACCATATTTCTGTCCATCCTGTAACACACAAGTCAAAACTGTGCAGGAAAATGGGAGAAAACCAGAAGACAGGTCAGGTGAAGATGCTTTTAAATGAGGGAAGTCAAGATGAGACTAAAATTTAATGGGCTCTGAAAATTAAGAGCATTTCACAGTGTACTGGGAAAGGCAGGCATTAACAGAAACAAAACCAGGACTAAGATTCATGTTAGGAATGCTGTGTAAAAGGGAGGCTTCAAAATAGCATTGGCTCACGTTTCTGACAAGACCTAAAACACCCACCACATGTTCACCTTAGTGACACAACAAACACTTTTTAGCTAACCAGACTGATCCACTGACAAATTATTACATTCATCCCACTTCTAACCCTCACAGATACCATTTGTCTCATCAATTATGCCCAACATTCCTAGCATGAATCTAAGTTCTAGTTTGTACAAGAATGGTACACAATACCGACAAGTTCTAGTTTGTACAAGAATGGTACACAATACCGACAAGTTCTAGTTTGCTTCTGTTCTTTCTTGTCTTTCCTAGTAAACATCTATTAAACTCCTCTAAATGGTGAATTTTTTTGTAAATGTAATTCAAACAATACACCCAAAATGGAATAGAACAGAGGAAAGAGCTTCACAGTATATGCTATTCAGTTTTAATTGCACCTTCAATTGTATTTACATAAAAAAAAATTGCCATATATGTAGCATTATAAGAGATCTGAACATTGTCATGTGTCCTGCCTTTCAAAACACACCTTGGCCTTGTCTTCATCTTTTCACCTAGCCTGTCTCTAATCTCTTTAACTGGCCTATCTTCTGACTTGCTCCCATTTTTTCTTGGCTGACTTAAAGATTTCAAGACTTCTAAACAACAGGTAATGTTCCCCCTCCAATTTATAGGCTAATGAGAAATATTTCAGCAATAGCAATGTGACAGTCTTCAACAGTTTCTTTATACGTACAGCACCCTGCTCACTCACCTGAAGAACAACTGGAGTAATGAGCCTCTGGATCTTGGGAGCCTTAGTCCTGGGCTTCTTGCCATCCTTGCTGCTCAGTGGACGCTTGATCACATATTGGCGCACATCATCCTGCTTGCTTAAGTTGAACAACTTCCTGATCTTGGAAGCTCGCTTTGGTCCCAGGCGACGAGGAACTGAGCTATCAGTAAGCCCAGGAATCTCCTACAAGAAACAGTGTCAATTCGGACCACAGATAGTAAAGATAATACAACTCAATTCATATTAGAGGTAGTAAGGAGAAAGCAGCTCAATTAAGCCAAGGGGTGTGCCAAAGTACGCATCAGTATCTGTGGATATCGGCCAATTTTGGTGGTATTGATAACAGCTTAAAACTGAATATCAAAATTGGCAGTAGAGGCATAAAACTTGGTATTGTCTCATCCCTAATAAGACTACAGGTCTTATTAGTTATTAAGGAGAAAGGAGCTCAATTCAGATTACTGTAAGGAGAATGCAGCTCAATTTCAATCATGAAAATGCTTCTCAATTCCTATCATAAGTAATGCAGGGAAATATTGCATAATTCAGATCAAAGAACAAAAATGGCAGATAAGAGGAAAATAATTGCAAAATTTATAAAAAATTGGCAAGATGAGTGCACCAATATTTTAAGAGATCTCAACTCACTCAGATAAGCTGTGAACTGAAACTTTTGTGCCTAGACATGAGAATGCATCTATGCAGTAAGTGTGTACCATATAAAAAAATCCTGCCCTTCCATAGTACATGAGTTGGAAAAAAAAAATGACTGTTTTTGGTTTAAAATAGTTAAAGTAGCAAATTTGTGGTGTATTTTCATTTGCTTTTTTATATCCAGATTCTCGGTTTCTTAATCTCATTTGATAGAATGAAAGATTACAGAAATAAAGATGATTTTGATTGGTTTCAGGACTAAAAGTACCTTGCAATAATGACATATATAGCTGGATGACTTTTACCAAAGATCACACATAAAAAGTTGGTAGTTACAACTGAACACACTTAACACTAACCCCTTCACCCTTCTTGACAATAACCAGGGCAAGCACAGACAAGTTTGCATCCACAATACAACCACGGACTGACTTCCTCTTGCGCTCTCCAGTTCTGCGGGGACGATAGCAAGAATGACCCTTTGAAAGCAAGAGCCGGACACGATCTGTATAAAAAGAAAAATCGGTTAACTTCTTTTGACCACATAAGCCATCTTCCACCAAGGTAGGGTGACCCTCCCAAAATAATGACAACATAATCACACTCAACAGATGTCACAATCGTAATGACTTGCTGGACTGTAACATCCCCACCCCTCCTGCTTCCCACCTTAAGGACCCAAGTCTGGCTATATTGGTTTCAGTCCCTCAGCCTTTTTTTTTTTTTTAAGTAATACATGTACTCATAAAAATACTACCATAGGCTGGGTGTATTAACCCCAATGATTAACTAACCACAGAATTTTGTTGAAAGTGTACTTAGTGCATTTCCCATATCTCTTCTTTCTGGGCGCACACTAATTATGAATGTTACTATTAACCCAATTGAGAAACATGACCAAAACAATTGAAAAAGGTTGAACCAACAATGGGATTATTATGAACATGGTCTCGTCTAAAGTTCAACCTCAGTAGTACTTTCAGTTAAGACTCGCACGTGTGACCAGTGTGCTAATTTTACATATTGCTTATGGATGGAATCTGTTGTTGTTGCTGCTACTTGGTATGTTTACGAGAGTGGAGTGTTGATATCTTAACAAGGAAAAAACTAAATACTGTACCATACTACAAATATAAACAGCCCTGCCATTTTCAGGTTAGCCAAACTGCACTCAGAGAACATTATCATTAATGCTGCAAAAATTAAGTAGTACATACAAGTTACAACAGAATTCTTAGTCAATTTACAGGACAACCCAACACATGGCCCCACGAAGCCACTACCTTCTCTTTGAGAAACCACACATTTAATATCAATTGCTATTTTTAATGCTTACTGTTTGTAAGGACACCCTGCTTCATGGGAAAACCTTGCTTGTCGTTGCCACCAGCGATACGCATCACGTAGCCCTTCCACTCCTCACCTAAGGAGTCCGCCTCAACTTCTTGGCCCATACGCCTCTCATTGAAGATGCGTACTTTTTTCTCATCATCAAACTCAAAGAGCTTCTGACACCCCGTAGCGGGGTACGAAATGTTTAACTGAAAAATTTAATCTCATTAGTATGTAAGCTATAACAAAGAAATTAATTCACAAAATAAAATTAGGACAAATTCTATGTGATATACTCCATCAGATATTTAACACTCGACTACCACATTACTGATGGGATACAACACTAACA
This sequence comes from Cherax quadricarinatus, assembly GCF_038502225.1. Lineage (NCBI taxonomy): Eukaryota > Metazoa > Arthropoda > Malacostraca > Decapoda > Parastacidae > Cherax > Cherax quadricarinatus. The sequence goes on from NC_091372.1 coordinate 10,555,787, forward strand.
AATTGACGTTTAGGTCGTGTGGAATGCTTGGGTATCTTCAAGCTTGAAGGACTAACCACCACCTACCAAGAGTGACTGATCACATCAATACTACTACTGCCTCCAGTGTTGTACTACATTCACTTGTATTTGAATAAAGCCCACCGTGCAGGCGAAACATTTAGGCAAAGACACCTAAGTGTTGTACACGTGTTTTATTCATCAACAAGAACTGCACTTAAACCTCAAAGTGGTCAGGCCATTTAACCTACCTTTCCTAGCTTCCTGTCTATCCATAACTTGTTATTGCTCTATCCTACCTCAGTCTTCCCCTACCCATTTTTGCCATCAATCTTATGGCATAAATAAAAAATATTAATTCTCCTTGAAAGTAATAAGAGCTAGGGATCCTTAACCTTGTCAAACCCTGTGTAAAAAAAAAAAATAATTTTTAGCTGATGGGAAATTTTTTTATCTTTCAACCATTGATTCTAAAATCTCTTACACCTACTTAATACACGAGACTGGTATTAAACCTATAGAACGCTATTAAAAGAATCTTTAGTTTATTAAATAGTGTGCCATACATCCTACTCTATGATTTCCAGCATATTTATGTTCATTCTGTAATACAGTGACCAGAACTGCACAACACACTTTATACGAAGCCTTACCAATGATGTACAAAGTTGAGGAAAATAACCCGAAGACTCCTGTTATTTATACTTCTTGAAACCAGGAATTTTATTAGCTTTATTAAGAATGTTTATGCACTGTTGTCTCAGCTTCAGATTACGGTTAACCAAAACTCTTAAATCTTTTTTTGCATTTAGTGATTGAAATCTACATTAAGTACCATGGTTAGTCTCTTCTCCCAGGCTTAGAACTTTACATTTGTCTACATTAAACTTCATCTGCCATGTCTCTGACCACTGAATCAACCTATGCAGATCTTATGTATTAAAATAGTATACAATACTGACAGGTTGGTAAGTAAGACGTGCAACAGTTAGGCATCTTTACTGGTGAAACGTTTTTCCTACACAGTAGGCTTCTTCAGTCGAGGACATATCTACTGCAAAGGCAGTAGTGGTGTGAAGACAATGTGATCAGTCTATCCCTCTTGAAGACGTAGTTTTGAGGTGGTCAGTCCCTCAGCATGGAAAAAAAGCTTTTTTGTTCCATAGTCTGAGAGGCACCTGACTTCACAATGATTACATTCTTTCTTTTACTAGCGGACTACAGCTCACCTGACAGTATGAGTCACCATACTGTCACTTCAACTTCAGATTGTTTCCGACTACAGAACAAAAACTCTTCTCTAGGTAGAGGGACTGACCACCTCAAAACTACATCATGAAGGGTGATGGAGTGATTACATCGTCTTCACATCTCTACTGCTTTTGCAAACTTCTCTGTACTTGACTGAAGAAGCCTACTATGTAGGTGAAACATTTCGAAATAACGATACCTAACTGTTGCACTAAACGTCCTTGTCAGAATTACTCCGACTGCCTGTTTTTAGTGTCATCAGCAAATTTGCTTGTCGATATTCATTTCATCTATGTCGTTGATGTATATTGTGAACGACAAAAGGCCCAACACTGACCCCTGTAGAATACCACTTGTGATACATCCCCAATCTGATTTCTCCCCATTTATGGAAATAAGTCATTGACTTTTTGGGGTTATCCTCGAAGGTTATCTACACATATGCTGCTACATATGATATTTTATGTAACTTTATGTAAACCTGTACCTGAATAAACTTACTACGTAAACTCTGTTGCTGACTGAATTCTATTAAAGGCCTTACTGAAGTCCTTATACACTATCATATTCATTACAACAACCTACCTCAAATACCTTAGTGAAAAAAGTTAGTAAATTTGTAAGGCAGGAACGCCCTTTCATAAAAACCACGATGAAATTTACCAATAAATCTACGTCTTCCATGGTGGCTGTGAATAACCTCGACAATTATCGATTCCATCAATTTTCCCACAATGAAGGTTAATTGGTTCATAACTCAAACCTGTCTCCCACTTCCTAAACAGGTATAATCAAGACAATTGTTACATTCAGCAGAGCACAGTACTGATGACTGGGGCAACAAGTGGGTACAAAAATAATGTGGAACGTTGCCACAATAAAACACCGCATTAATTGTGCGTGTGTCCTTTTATCTTATTATATAGTGTGTCAGTGTTAACTAAGTCTGTAATAACTGTATCAGGCACTGACAAATATATTTATTATGATTTGCAGAAATATTTATTACTTAAAAATATTCATTATTAGAAATATTATTACTTAGAAATATTCATTATTAGAAATATTATTACTTAGAAATATTCATTACTAGAAATATTATTACTTAGAAATATTCATTATTAGAAATATTATTACTTAGGAATATTCATTATTAGAAATATTATTACTTAGAAATATTCATTATTAGAAATATTATTACTTAGAAATATTTATTACTTGCAGAAATAATTATTACTTTCAGAAGTAAATTATTTGAAAAAAATTACTTGCAGAAATAAATATTTATTTATATTAATCGTTATTATTATTATTATTATTAAGGTTCAACATTATATTCAAGGGGAAGCGCTAAACCCGGTCACAGCTTCTGGGGTGATGGGATGCCATCTGATTAGATTAAAAGACAAATCCAGTCCCCTGGATCAAGAACTCCTCACCGGGGTCAAGGCACCTTCCTCCAGGAGTGGAAAAACAACCCAAAATATAAAAAAAAATGGAAAATAATGAAATGTTTACACGGCGAGACTCGCATGGTGACCCACACGGTGTAAACACTCCATCATTTTCACCTCCTCACCGCTTATTTACCCTCCTACATCACCTTTCCTGCCTCTCTACAGCACCACAGCGCCTTTATGCACCAATATGCGCCATTGTAGTGTTCGCAGATACAGAAAATAACGAGAAATAAGGGTGAAAAGTGCACCTTCATGTCAACAGCCGCCCTCCACGCCACGTGACCCGCGAGAAAGATCTCGTTATTTGCGAGATGCTGCCCATACACCTTGTGCCTTTATTTAACCTCAAATATCCGTCTTATTACGATAAAAAATACATTTTAAGATACATAAATAAATACATTGTAATTTATTTGCATCGTTTTTTATCCTACCATGTCCTGTATTAACAAACTCATGTACAATTCTTAAAAAAAATATTTGGAATTTTATATATGTTGTTTCAACCTTCACATCTTCATATTATAATAACTAATATGGTTTAATAACTTTCTGCATATTTATTTACAAAATTAAATCCTCAACTACAAATTATAATCATTAAAAGAACACATTCATATAAATGTATTACCCATAAATTATCTATATCTACTGATTTTGAAGAAAAAATAAATAAATACAATAAAATAAAATATATGTTTTAGTTCATTATACAAAGAATTTACGGTAGTTAAATTTGCATATTATCTGGCTACAATTTAGAAATACAATACTAATAAAAATTGATAAAGATGTATTTTTCCTTTATTTTGAAAAAAATCCAGCCAAAATAATGCTATAAATTACTAAATTCTTAATTATAATCCCCTCAAGGAAGGTTCCTTGATGTTGGTGAGGGGCTCTTGATTTAGGGAATTGGATCTGTGCTCCAGTTCCCCGAATTAAGCCTGAATGCCTTCCACATCCCCCCCCCCAGGCGCTGTATAATCCTCCGGGTTTAGCGCTTCCCCCTTGATTATAATAATAATAATAATAATAATAATAATAATAATAATAATAATCTTAATTATAATGCTCGCATATAATTTTACGCATTATGTATCAGTACAGCATGATTAAGTCAACCCAGTCGTAAGGTGGGACAGGAGCTGTGACTCAACCCTCTCCACCACACCTTACCCGGAGAGAGAGTTCCGGGGGTCAACGCCTCCGCGGCCCGGTCTGTGACCAGGCCTCCTGGTGGATCAGAGCCTGATCAACCAGGCTGTTGCTGCTGGCTGCACGCAATCCAACGTACGAGCCACAGCCGGGTTGGTCAGGCACCGACTTTAGATGCTTGTCCAGTGCCAGCTTGAAGACAGCCAAGTGTCTATTGGTAATCCCCCTTATGTATGCTGGGAGGCAGTTGAACAGTCTTGGGCCCCTGACACTACAACTTATAAATAATCCCATTAAAATAGATTTTCTTCTGGTTTATAATGTGTATTTTATGCAGCAGTTGAATTAATGTGTTTACTATGAATTAAGAAAATTTACAATCACTTATATGTGGTATTTTAACATTTATGAGATGATTGATGTGTTTTTATAACATTTCTGTGATGTTTAATGTTTTTTAACATTAATGTTTTCAGGTTAGATTAAGTTAAGTTAGGTTAGGTTAAGTTAAGTTAGGTTAGGTTAAGTTAAGTTAGGTTAGGTTAAGTTAAGTTAGGTTAGGTTAAGTTAAGTTAGGTTTGATAATGTTAGGTTAGGTTAGGGTAGGTTAGGTTAGGTTAGGTTAGGTTAGGTTAAGTTAAGTTAGGTTAGGTTAGGTTAAGTTAGGTTAGGTTAGGTTAGGTTAAGTTAAGTTAGGTTAGGTTAGGTTAGGTTAAGTTAGGTTAGGTTAGGTTAGGTTAGGTTAAGTTAGGTTAGGTTAGGTTAAGTAAGTTAGGTTAGGTTAAGTTAGGTTAGGTTAGGTTAGGTTAGGTTAAGTTAGGTTAGGTTAGGTTAGGTTAAGTTAGGTTAGGTTAGGTTAAGTTAGGTTAGGTTAGGTTAGGTTAGGTTAGGTTAAGTTAGGTTAGGTTAGGTTAGGTTAGGTTAAGTTAGGTTAGGTTAGGTTAAGTAAGTTAGGTTAGGTTAAGTTAGGTTAGGTTAGGTTAGGTTAGGTTAAGTTAGGTTAGGTTAGGTTAAGTTAGGTTAGGTTAAGTTAGGTTAGGTTAAGTTAGGTTAGGTTAGGTTAAGTTAGGTTAGGTTAAGTTAGGTTAGGTTAAGTTAGGTTAGGTTAAGTTAGGTAAGGTTAGGTTAGGTTAGGGTAGTTGTTAAGTTAGGTTAGGTTAAGTTAGGGTAGGTTAGGTTAAGTTAGGTTAGGTTAAGTTAGGTTAGGTTAGGTTAAGTTAGGTTAGGTTAAGTTAGGTTAGGTTAGGTTAAGTTAGGTTAGGTTAAGTTAGGTTAGGTTAGGTTAAGTTAGGTTAGGTTAAGTTAGGTAAGGTTAGGTTAGGTTAGGCTAGTTGTTAAGTTAGGTTAGGTTAGGTTAAGTTAGGGTAGGTTAGGTTAAGTTAGGTTAGGTTAAGTTAGGTTAGGTTAGGTTAAGTTAGGTTAGGTTAAGTTAGGTAAGGTTAGGTTAGGTTAGGCTAGTTGTTAAGTTAGGTTAGGGTAGGTAAGGTTAGGTTAGGTTAAGTTAGGTTAGGTTAGGTTAGGCTAGTTGTTAAGTTAGGTTAGGTTAAGTTAGGGTAGGTAAGGTTAGGTTAGGTTAAGTTAGGTTAGGTTAGGTTAAGTTAGGGTAGGTAATGTTGGGTTAAGTTTGGTTAGGTTAGGTTAGGTCAGGTCACGCTTGGTTAGGTCAGATCACGCTTGGTTAGGACAGGTCACGCTTGGCTAGGCCAGGTTAGGCTAGGTTAGATTCGGTTATGTCAGGTTAGGTTATGCTAGTTTCATCTAGGCTTCTAGGTTGGGTTAAGTTAGGTAACGTTTGTCAGGAAACAGGACACATGTTTCCTGACTCTGGTCTTAGTCACATGATGGCCCACAACTGGAGCGTTCGGTCATCTGTCCGAATTCTAAGTTGAGATTCATTCACGACGTTGTACACAGTGTACGTCAGGCCCATACTGGAGTATGCAGCACCAGTCTGGAACCCACACCTGGTCAATCACCAAGAAATTAGAGAAAGTGCAAAGGTTTCCAACAAGACTAGTCCCAGAGCTAAGGGATATGTCTTATGAGGAGAGGTTAAGGGAACTCACCGTGATGACACTAGAGGACAGGAGGGATAGGTGGGACATGATAACGACGTATAAAGTACTGAGTGGAATTGACAAGGTGGATAGGGCTAGAATTAGAGATGTATCGGATATCCTCATCCGCAAAACATCCGCACAATTTCTTACATCCGTATCCGCAGCCGCATTTTACTGTAAACAGATATCCGCATATGCATCCGCATCCGCAAAATAAGTAAGACATCCTCATACACATCCGCATCCACGGATATACAAGGGGTCACAACTGGAGAATGAAAACTCAGATAAGTCATAGGGATGTTAGGAAGTATTTCTTTAGCCTTAGAGTTGTCAGGAAGTGGAACAATCTGAAGAGTGATGTAGTGAAGGCAGGAACCATACATAACTTTAAGAAGAGGTATGATAAAACTCATGGAGGAGGGAGTGACCTAGTAGCGACCAGCGAAGAGGCGGGGCCAGGAGTTGTGATTCGACCCCTGCAACCACATATAGGTAAGTACATAGGTCAAGTGTTTATCTATTGACAAGTATCTTTGACAACTAGCAACTACTTACCCCCTCAAAGAAGGTTCCTTCATGTTGGTGAGGGGCTCTTGATTTAGGGAATTGGATCTGTGCTCCAGTTCCCCGAATTAAGCCTGAATGCCTCATCCCCCCCAGGCGCTGAATAATCCTCCGGGTTTAGCGCTTCCCCCTTGATTATAATAATAATAATAATCCAGTGACTTACATTCATAGACATACACTTCTCTAGTGACTTACACTGACAGACACACTCCTCCAGTGACTTACACTGCTAGACACACTCCTCCAGTGACTTACACTGATAGACGCACTCCTCCAGTGACTTACACTGATAGACACACTCCTCCAGTGACTTACACTGCTAGACACACTCCTCCAGTGACTTACACTGATAGACACACTCCTCCAGTGACGTACACTGCTAGACACACTCCTCCAGTGACTTACACTGATAGACACACTCCTCCAGTGACGTACACTGATAGACACACTCCTCCAGTGACTTACACTGATAGACACTCCTCCAGTGACTTACACTGCTAGACACACTCCTCCAGTGACTTACACTGATAGACACTCCTCCAGTGACTTACACTGCTAGACACACTCCTCCAGTGACGTACACTGATAGACACTCCTCCAGTGACTTACACTGCTAGACACACTCCTCCAGTGACTTACACTGATAGACACTCCTCCAGTGACTTACACTGCTAGACACACTCCTCCAGTGACGTACACTGATAGACACTCCTCCAGTGACTTACACTGCTAGACACACTCCTCCAGTGACTTACACTGATAGACACACTCCTCCAGTGACTTACACTGATAGACACACTCCTCCAGTGACTTACACTGCTAGACACACTCCTCCAGTGACTTACACTGATAGACACACTCCTCCAGTGACTTACACTGATAGACACACTCCTCCAGTGACTTACACTGATAGACACACTCCTCCAGTGACTTACACTGATAGACACTCCTCCAGTGACTTACACTGATAGACACTCCTCCAGTGACTTACACTGATAGACACTCCTCCAGTGACTTACACTGATAGACACTCCTCCAGTGACTTACACTGATAGACACACTCCTCCAGTGACTTACACTGATAGACACTCCTCCAGTGACTTACACTGATAGACACTCCTCCAGTGACTTACACTGATAGACACTCCTCCAGTGACTTACACTGATAGACACACTCCTCCAGTGACTTACACTGATAGACACTCCTCCAGTGACTTACACTGATAGACACTCCTCCAGTGACTTACACTGATAGACACTCCTCCAGTGACTTACACTGATAGACACACTCCTCCAGTGACTTACACTGATAGACACTCCTCCAGTGACTTACACTGATAGACACTCCTCCAGTGACTTACACTGATAGACACACTCCTCCAGTGACTTACACTGATAGACACTCCTCCAGTGACTTACACTGATAGACACTCCTCCAGTGACTTACACTGATAGACACTCCTCCATTGACTTACACTGATAGACACTCCTCCAGTGACTTACACTGATAGACACTCCTCCAGTGACTTACACTGATAGACACTCCTCCAGTGACTTACACTGATAGACACTCCTCCAGTGACATACACTGATAGATACACTCCTCCAGTGACTTACACTACTAGGTATATATTCATCTGTATAGGTATACATGAGTGAGTGTATATTCCCTGGTCCAGGATGTAAGTAAGGTAACTTGTTGAAAGATAGGCAATAAGTAGTAATCATAAGGGTCATTGTTAATGTTATAATGGGTCAATTTGAGCTTTACGACGCATCAATGCGTCACTACAACACTGCTTGCCTATTTTGAGAAGTTCTCGCTGGCGGACGTAAGATGAATACCGATAACAATAACGAATTTACAATAATATTTACATTCTTTTACGACCATCACTTAGCTAATATACTCCATGTTAATGTCTGAGTATATCATGTGAGGAGGGAAGGATATACATGAATAAATTGGTTTACTGCGGAGGTATATACGTTGCCGGGATGCTATGTGGAAAGTGTCGTACAGGAATGTGGGAGTATCTATAGTGAGTTAGAAGTAGATAAACGTGTTTAAGTTTTCTCTATAAAACTATCTCCCAGTGGTATAGATAAAGATATCTTCGTGATATAGTTATTATAGATCAACCGTGAATGTATCCTTGTGGAGTGTGTCATGTGATTTTGGGGAATTATTTATATATATTATATTTATGTCCAAAAATATGAGAATAAGACCACAGGATCTTAGTGGAAATAATTTACGTTGTTTAACTTGTGAATTATTACCTTAAATTATATATAATTTAACATTGTTAAAAGTTCCGAATTACCATAAAATCATTGTAAAAGTTCCAGATAATTGTTCATAAGACACCCATTGTGAAAGTTCCCGATAATTTACCATAAAATCATTGTAAAAGTTCCAGATAATTGTTCATAAGACACCCATTGTAAAAGTTCCAGATAATATACCATAAAATCATTGTAAAAGTTCCAGATAATATACCATAAAATCATTGTAAAAGTTCCAGATAATTGTTCATAAGACACCCATTGTAAAAGTTCCAGATAATTTACCATAAAATCATTGTAAAAGTTCCAGATAATTTACCATAAAATCATTGTAAAAGTTCCAGATAATTTACCATAAAATCATTGTAAAAGTTCCAGATAATTTACCATAAAATCATTGTAAAAGTTCCAGATAATTTACCATAAAATCATTGTAAAAGTTCCAGATAATATACCATAAAATCATTGTAAAAGTTCCAGATAATATACCATAAAATCATTGTAAAAGTTCCAGATAATATACCATAAAATCATTGTAAAAGTTCCAGATAATTTACCATAAAATCATTGTAAAAGTTCCAGATAATATACCATAAAATCATTGTAAAAGTTCCAGATAATTTACCATAAAATCATTGTAAAAGTTCCAGATAATTTACCATAAAATCATTGTAAAAGTTCCAGATAATTTACCATAAAATCATTGTAAAAGTTCCAGATAATATACCATAAAATCATTGTAAAAGTTCCAGATAATTTACCATAAAATCATTGTAAAAGTTCCAGATAATTTACCATAAAATCATTGTAAAAGTTCCAGATAATTTACCATAAAATCATTGTAAAAGTTCCAGATAATATACGATCCTTCAATAATACATTATTAAGGTCAGAAGTCAATGAAAAATAAAAAAAAAATATTACAAAAATGGTTATCATTGTAGAAATTATAGAAAAAAATATATATTGTAGCAAGAACTAGACAACTACATTATTACTGCCAGTAAAAATATCTTCACTAAAAAAAACGAAATTTCAATCTTTATTTATCTGTGGTTTAATAATAATAATAATAATAATAATAATAATAATAATAATAATAATAATAATAATAATAATAATATTTTTATTTACTACCAGTACATGTACAAGGTATACAGTCCTAGTTGACAACAATGACATATTATTATATAGAAAGTCCCTTGTTATGCTCCGTATTTCGGCACATTTCGGGCAAATTAGGTCAGTGTCCCAGGATGCGACCCACACCAGTCGACTAACACCCAGGTACCCATTTTACTGATATGATGGGTGAACATAGACAACAGGTGGAAAGAAACACGTCCAATGTTTCTACTCTGGCTGGGAATCGAACCCAGACCCTCACCGTGTGAAGCGAGAGCGTATATATTATATATATGCATGTATTTTTATGTATATAAATTAAATATGATTTTTTGTATATAAATGTATATTTGTGTTCATATTTTTGCATATATATATATATATATATATATATATATATATATATATATATATATATATATATATATATATATATATATATATATATATATATATATATATATATATATATATATATATATATATATATATATATATTTATATATATTTATATATGATTTTTTATGTATATAAATGTATATGTATATGAGTGTTTATATATATATATATTTAATGTATATAAGTGTATATTTGATAATTTAATAGTAGAGTGTGACTGAGTGGGTATATTAGTTGAATATAAATGTAATATTTCTTATTTCCAGTTGATTATCAGTTATTTATCAGCATAAATAGCCAGCGATGTTGCCACTAAGATCCTGTAACTCAAATTTTTATTATCGTGGGAGAGCGTTTGAACCGTAGGGGTCATACGGGGCTTAGGTATGTTGTATAGGTTAGTTGTGTGACCTTCAAATGTCGTGTGACTCAAGACTGTCAGTCTTGTTTGTCAGTCTTGTGACTGTCAGTCTTGTTTGTCAGTCTTGTGTTTGTCAGTCTTGTGTTTGTCAGTCTTGTGTTTGTCAGTCTTGTGTTTGTCAGTCTTGTGTTTGTCAGTCTTGTGACTGTCAGTCTTGTGACTGTCAGTCTTGTGACTGTCAGTCTTGTGACTGTCAGTCTTGTAACTGTCAGTCTTGTGACTGTCAGTCTTGTGTTTGTCAGTCTTGTGTTTGTCAGTCTTGTGTTTGCCAGTCTTGTGACTCAGTTTTGTGACTGTCAGTCTTGTGTTTGCCAGTCTTGTGACTGTCAGTCTTGTGTTTGTCAGTCTTGTGTTTGTCAGTCTTGTGACTGTCAGTCTTGTGATTGTCAAGTCTTGTGTTTGTCAGTCTTGTGTTTGTCAGTCTTGTGACTGTCAGTCTTGTGTTTGTCAGTCTTGTGTTTGTCAGTCTTGTGTTTGTCAGTCTTGTGTTTGCCAGTCTTGTGACTGTCAGTCTTGTGTTTGTCAGTCTTGTGTTTGCCAGTCTTGTGACTGTCAGTTTTGTGACTGTCAGTCTTGTGTTTGCCAGTCTTGTGACTGTCAGTCTTGTGACTATCAGTCTTATGTTTGTCAGTTTTGTGACTGTCAGTCTCATGTTTGTCAGTGTTGTGTTTGTCAGTCTTGTGTTTGTCAGTCTTGTGTTTGTCAGTCTTGTGTTTGCCAGTCTTGTGACTGTCAGTCTTGTGACTGTCAGTCTTGTGTTTGTCAGTCTTGTGTTTGTCAGTCTTGTGACTGTCAGTCTTGTGACTGTCAGTCTTGTGTTTGTCAGTCTTGTGTTTGTCAGTCTTGTGACTGTCAGTCTTGTGTTTGGCAGTCTTGTGACTGTCAGTCTTGTGACTGTCAGGCTTGTGTTTGTCAGTCTTGTGTTTGTCAGTCTTGTGACTGTCAGTCTTGTGTTTGTCAGTCTTGTGTTTGTCAGTCTTGTGACTGTCAGTCTTGTGTTTGTCAGTCTTGTGACTGTCAGTCTTGTGTTTGTCAGTCTTGTGTTTGTCAGTCTTGTGTTTGTCAGTCTTGTGACTGTCAGTCTTGTGACTGTCAGTCTTGTGACTGTCAGTCTTGTGTTTGTCAGTCTTGTGACTGTCAGTCTTGTGTTCGTCAGTCTTGTGTTTGTCAGTCTTTTGACTGTCAGTCTTGTGTTTGTCAGTCTTGTGACTGTCAGTCTTGTGACTGTCAGTCTTGTGACTGTCAGTCTTGTGTTTGTCAGTCTTGTGACTGTCAGTCTTGTGTTCGTCAGTCTTGTGTTTGTCAGTCTTTTGACTGTCAGTCTTGTGTTTGTCAGTCTTGTGACTGTCAGTCTTGTGACTGTCAGTCTTTTTTTTTTTTTACACAGGGTTTGACAAGGTTAAGGATCCCTAGCTTTACTGACAGCTATTTATGGGTTAAGGATTCCTAACTTTATTGGCAAGCTAAGAGCTGTTACCTACATCAGCTCATTTGAAAGCATTTTTATTGTTATGAGACATACAAGTAGGGAACAGGATGAAGTTGGAGCCATCTGTGGGCCAGCATTTTCATTTGATCAACTGACTTTATCTCGTTGACATCATTATGCTGTACGAATGTGTTCCATACTCGAGTCATCCTGGGTATATATGATCTCAGATGGAGTGATGTTCTGGAGAAGGGTACAGCCAGAGTGAAGTTGCTGCTTTCTGCCCGTCTTGTGGCATAAAAGCTTGTTTCACGCTGTCCTCGAAGTGGATCCAAGTGTGGTATTTTGACAATATTGGCCTTGTACATAACAGTAAGGCCACCCACATCCCTCCTATGTTGAAGGCTCTGCTGAAATGACAGATCTATGCAGGATGGGTCCAGGCGAGAGATGAGACGTCTTGCTCTGTTCTCTACTCTGTCAAGCAGTCGCAGATGAGAGGGGGGGCAGGCAAACCAAGAAAGTGGAGCATACTCAAGGTGTGAGCGTACTTGTGCCTCGTACAGGATCTTGCAACCCCTACTGTCAAGCAGATGTGAGATACGGCGAAGTGCTGTAAGCTTCCTGGCTGCCTTGTTTGCAAGATTTACAACATGGTTCTTCATGGTTAGTTTGGAGTCAAATTTCACCCCAAGGATATCAACTTCTTCTCCAGGTGCCAACATCCTCCCATTCATCCTTGTCAGTCTTGTGTTTGTCAGTCTTGTGACTGTCAGTCTTGTGTTTGTCAGTCTTGTGTTTGTCAGTCTTGTGTTTGTCAGTCTTGTGACTGTCAGTCTTGTGTTTGTCAGTCTTGTGTTTGTCAGTCTTGTGACTGTCAGTCTTGTGTTTGTCAGTCTTGTGTTTGTCAGTCTTGTGTTTGTCAGTCTTGTGACTGTCAGTCTTGTGTTTGTCAGTCTTGTGTTTGTCAGTCTTGTGACTGTCAGTCTTGTGTTTGTCAGTCTTGTGACTGTCAGTCTTGTGACTGTTAGTCTTGTGTTTGTCAGTCTTGTGTTTGTCAGTCTTGTGACTGTCAGTCTTGTGACTGTCAGTCTTGTGTTTGTCAGTCTTGTGACTGTCAGTTTTGTGTTTGTCAGTCTTGTGACTGTCAGTCTTGTGTTTGTCAGTCTTGTGACTGTTCTGTCAGTCTTGTGACTGTTCTGTCAGTCTTGTGACTGTTCTGTCAGTCTTGTGACTGTTCTGTCAGTCTTGTGACTGTTCTGTCAGTCTTGTGACTGTTCTGTCAGTCTTGTGACTGTTCTGTCAGTCTTGTGACTGTTCTGTCAGTCTTGTGACTGTCAGTCTTGTGTTTGTCAGTCTTGTGACTGTCAGTTTTGTGTTTGTCAGTCTGTGTTTGTCAGTCTTGTGTTTGTCAGTCTTGTGACTGTCAGTTTTGTGACTGTCAGTCTTATGTTTGTCAGTCTTGTGACTGTCAGTTTTGTGACTGTCAGTCTTGTGTTTGTCAGTCTTGTGACTGTCAGTCTTGTGTTTGACAGTCTTGTGACTGTCAGTCTTGTGTTTGCCAGTCTTGTGGCTGTCAGTCTTGTGACTGTCAGTCTTGTGTTTGCCAGTCTTGTGGCTGTCAGTCTTGTGACTGTCAGTCTTGTGACTGTCAGTCTTGTGACTGTCAGTCTTATGTTTGTCAGTCTTGTGGCTGTCAGTCTTGTGACTGTCAGTCTTGTGACTGTCAGTCTTGTGACTGTCAGTCTTATGTTTGTCAGTCTTGTGTTTGTCAGTCTTGTGACTGTCAGTCTTGTGTTTGTCAGTCTTGTGACTGTCAGTCTTGTGTTTGTCAGTCTTGTGACTGTCAGTCTTATGTTTGTCAGTCTTGTGACTGTCAGTCTTGTGTTTGTCAGTCTTGTGACTGTCAATCTTGTGTTTGTCAGTCTTGTGACTGTCAGTCTTATGTTTGTCAGTCTTGTGTTTGTCAGTCTTGTGACTGTCAGTCTTATGTTTGTCAGTCTTGTGACTGTCAGTCTTGTGACTGTCAGTCTTGTGACTGTCAGTCTTGTGACTGCCGATCTTGTGACTGTCGATCTTGCGACTGTCGGTCTTGTGACTGTCAGTCTTGTGTTTGTCAGTCTTGTTTTTGTCAGTCTTGTGACTGTCAGTCTTGTGTTTGTCAGTCTTGTGACTGTCAGTCTTGTGACTGTCAGTCTTGCGTTTGTCAGTCTTGTGACTGTCAGTCTTATGTTTGTCAGTCTTGTGTTTGTCAGTCTTGTGACTGTCAGTCTTGTGTTTGTCAGTCTTGTGACTGTCAGTCTTATGTTTGTCAGTCTTGAGACTGTCAGTCTTGTGATTGTCAGTCTTGTGACTGTCAGTCTTGTGACTGCCGATCTTGTGACTGTCGATCTTGCGACTGTCGGTCTTGTGACTGTCGGTCTTGTGACTGTCGATCTTGCGACTGTCGGTCTTGTGACTATCGATCTTGTGACTATCGGTCTTGTGAATATCTATCTTGTGACTGTCGGTCTTGTGACTGTCGGTCTTGTAACTATCGATCTTGTGACTGTCGGTCTTGTGACTGTCGGTCTTGTAACTATCTATCTTGTGACTGTCAGTCTTGTGACTGTCGGTCTTGTGACGGTCGGTCTTGTGACTGTCGGTCTTGTGACTGTCGGTCTTGTGACTGTCGGTCTTGTGACTGTCGGTCTTGTAACTATCGATCTTGTGACTGTCCGTCTTGTGACTGTCGGTCTTCTAACTATCTATCTTGTGACTGTCAGTCTTGTGACTGTCGGTCTTGTGACGGTCGGTCTTGTGACGGTCGGTCTTGTGACTGTCGGTCTTGTGACTGTCGGTCTTGTGACTATCGATCTTGTGACTGTCAGTTTTGTTGCTGTCAGTCGATCTTATGACTGTCAATCTTGTTTCTGTCAGTCGGTCTTGTGACCGTCAGTTTTGTTGCTGTCAGTCGGTCTTGTGACTGTCAGTCTTGTTTCTGTCAGTCGGTCTTGTGACTGTCAGTCTTGTTTCTGTCAGTCGGTCTTGTGACTGTCAATCTTGTTTCTGTCAGTCGGTCTTGTGACCGTCAGTTTTGTTGCTGTCAGTCGGTCTTGTAACTGTCAGTCTTGTTGCTGTCAGTCGGTCTTGTAACTGTCAGTCTTGTTGCTGTCAGTCGGTCTTGTAACTGTCAGTCTTGTTTCTGTCAGTCGGTCTTGTGACCGTCAGTTTTGTTTCTGTCAGTCGGTCTTGTGACTGTCAGTCTTGTTGCTGTCAGTCTGTCTTGTAACTGTCAGTCTTGTTTCTGTCAGTCGGTCTTGTGACCGTCAGTCTTGTTGCTGTCAGTCGGTCTTGTAACTGTCAGTCTTGTTGCTGTCAGTCGGTCTTGTAACTGTCAGTCTTGTTTCTGTCAGTCGGTCTTGTGACCGTCAGTTTTGTTTCTGTCAGTCGGTCTTGTGACTGTCAGTCTTGTTGCTGTCAGTCGGTCTTGTAACTGTCAGTCTTGTTTCTGTCAGTCGGTCTTGTGACTGTCAGTCTTGTTTCTGTCAGTCGGTCTTGTGACTGTCAATCTTGTTGCTGTCAGTCGGTCTTGTGACCGTCAGTTTTGTTTCTGTCAGTCGGTCTTGTGACTGTCAGTCTTGTTTCTGTCAGTCGGTCTTGTGACTGTCAATCTTGTTTCTGTCAGTCGGTCTTGTGACCGTCAGTTTTGTTTCTGTCAGTCGGTCTTGTGACTGTCAATCTTGTTTCTGTCAATCGGTCTTGTGACTGTCAATCTTGTTTCTGTCAGTCTTGTTTCTGTCAGTCGGTTTTATGACTGTCAATCTTGTTTCTGTCAGTCGGTCTTGTGACCGTCAGTTTTGTTGCTGTCAGTCGGTCTTGTGACTGTCAGTCTTGTTTCTGTCAGTTGGTCTTGTGACTGTCAGTCTTGTTTCTGTCAGTCGGTCTTGTGACCGTCAGTCTTGTTGCTGTCAGTCGGTCTTGTGACCGTCAGTTTTGTTGCTGTCAGTCGGTCTTGTGACTGTCAGTCTTGTTTCTGTCAGTCGGTCTTGTAACTGTCAGTCTTGTTGCTGTCAGTCGGTCTTGTGACTGTCAGTCTTGTTTCTATCCTCTAAACTGGAGTTTTCCAGCAGACACCAGAATGTCACTAAACAGACATAATTTAATATATGTTGTAATCTGTATAAAATTTACACTACAATAAGTCTCCTTACAGAGTTTTGTAACCCAATGGGGTTTTTAACTTCAGAGGGTTAGTAATCCAGGATCACCCATGAGAACCAGTGTGGTCTAATTGGTGGTCATTAGGTCATTTCCCAGGATGCAACCCACAATAATTAGCCAATAACCAGGTACCTATTTAATGCTAGGTGAACAGAGGCAATAGGTGCAAGGAGACTTACTCATACGTCTCTCTCCGTGCCCGGAAATGACCCCAGGTTCTTTCAGTTGTGACCCTGATGTTGGTGAGGGGCTCTTGATTTAGAGAATTGGATCTGTGCTCCAGTTCCCTGAATTAAGCCTGAATGCCTTCCACATCCCCCCCCCCAGGCGCTGTATAATCCTCCGGGTTTAGCGCTTCCCCTTGATTATAAAAATAATAATCTTGCAGTTGTGACTCGAATGCTCCACCACTAAGCTGCAACGATACTCGCACATTATATATATATATATATATATATATATATATATATATATATATATATATATATATATATATATATATATATATATATATATATATATATATATAGTGTACAGGGGTTAATTGCATCCTTAATGATCTTTTAGTCGATAGGCTTCAAACTTATAGTTAATAACTAAGGTAAATTATTTAGGCACATGTATACATAAGTATAATTATCATACATAGGTCTTATTTCACTCATTGCTGAGCAATATCTGACAGCATTTCAACACATACAATACTAACAACTGCTATGCATGCATGTTAAAAATTCAAGCCCTTTTGGATTCATACTGAAGCTTAAGCGCACTGTCAGCATGTGAGGAAATTCCAGACCTGCATGATTACGTAGGAGTCATGCAACGCTTGGGGTGGTATAGGCAATTTGATTTGATTCGCTTAAGGGAGGGGTAGCTATAGTTCCCCGGGTTAAAAGCGTTGAACTTCGAGATTCCTCCTCGATGTTGGGTCACCTTAACGCGGTGGTGGGGTTTGAATGGTTTGTGTCTGTGTCACTTGTGTGCCACTCTCCCCACAGTGTGCCACTCTCCCCACAGTGCCACTCTCCCCACAGTGTGCCACTTCCTCACAGTGTGCCACTCTCCCCACAGTGCCACTTCCCACAGTGTGCCACTCTCCCCACAGTGCCACTTCCCACAGTGTGCCACTCTCCCCACAGTGCCACTTCCCACAGTGTGCCACTCTCCCCACAGTGCCACTTCCCACAGTGTGCCACTCTCCCCACAGTGCCACTTCCCACAGTGTGCCACTCTCCCCACAGTGCCACTTCCCACAGTGTGCCACTTCCTCACAGTGTGCCACTCTCCCCACAGTGCCACTTCCCAGTGTGCCACTCTCCCCACAGTGCCACTTCCCACAGTGTGCCACTCTCCCCACAGTGCCACTTCCCACAGTGTGCCACTCTCCCCACAGTGCCACTTCCCACAGTGTGCCACTCTCCCCACAGTGCCACTTCCCAGTGTGCCACTCTCCCCACAGTGCCACTTCGCACAGTGTGCCACTCCCCACAGTGCCACTTCCCACAGTGTGCCACTCTGGGAAACGCTTGGAAGCACTTGACTTGTACTCGTTGGAACGCAGGAGGGAGAGATATATCATAATCTACACTTGGAAAATCTTGGAAGGAATGGTCCCAAATCTGCACACACAAATCACTCCCTACGAAAGTAAAAGACTGGGCAGGCGATGCAAAATGCCGCCAATAAAAAGTAGGGGCGCCATTGGTACACTAAGAGAAAACACCATAAGTGTCCGGGGCCCAAAACTGTTCAACAGCCTCCCATCAAGCATTAGGGGAATTGCCAATAAACCCCTGGCTGCCTTCAAGAGAGAGCTGGACAGATACGTAAAGTCAGTGCCGGATCAGCCGGGCTGTGGCTCGTACGTCGGACTGCGTGCGGCCAGCAGTAACAGCCTAGTTGATCAGGCCCTGATCCGTCGGGAGGCCTGGTCGTGGACCGGGCCGCGGGGGCGTTGATCCCCGGAATAACCTCCAGGTAACCTCCCCACAGTGCCACTTCCCACAGTGTGCCACTCTCCCCACAATGCCACTTCCCACAGTGTGCCACTCTCCCCACAATGCCACTTCCCACAGTGTGCCACTCTCCCCACAATGCCACTTCCCACAGTGTGCCACTCTCCCCACAATGCCACTTCCCACAGTGTGCCACTCTCCCCACAGTGCCACTTCCCACAGTGTGGCACTCCCCCAGGTTGCCATTCTCCCCATACGGTGCTATTCTCCCCACAGAGGGCTTGCATAATAACCCAGCATTTTATTCTCGGCATAAATAGTGGGGATATTTCCCCCTTTGTTTAAATCTGCTGACACGGTTGATGGCACCGAACGAATTATGGTTATGGATTATGGGTTATGAAAAGTATTACTCGCCTTGTGATCATGGTTTACGTAACACGAATGAACTGAACCTATTAGAATTTGATAATGTTAGAACCGGAATGTATTTAGGCGCTGATTGGTTAATTATATTTGAGGGTAATGGACTACCCGTACACCACCAGTCAAACATACTTTAATTCCCAAAATAGAGATTAAAGTAAGCTCAGTATATATAGTATACATTGATTATTGCTGAGTAAAAATGTTAACGCACGATGCCGTTTATTGAATTAAATGAATTAATAAGGTTTAGGCACGATAACTCGTCATAATTAACTGGTATGGGTTATATATGATGATTATGCACAATTTCAATAGAAATATGATTTATTTTCAAAACAGTTTTTTCTCTTGTTTAACAATTCGCCGGATTATAAAAATAGCTAAAGTCCCCCCCCCCCCCAAAAAAAAAAAATCGGATAAAAAAAAAATGTGTGGAGTTGTTTGTAATGTTGAAAATGGTATATAACAATGACAAGTTGAAGATTAAGCCACATGTGCAAGAGATAGATATATTTATTGTTGAAACGTTTCGCCTACGTAGTAGGCTTCTTCAGTTATTTACCGAGACAGCAGGTGTTGTAGCAAAGATGATGTAATCAGTGTATTGGCCTTGGAGACATAGTATTTGAGGTGGTCAGTCCCTCAGCCTGGAGATGTTTTCGTCTCCATTGTCTGCTTTATGAGGTTTTCTAAGAAGCGAAAACATTCTGGGAAGGTAAATAGCGAAGCGTTACATGCATGTATGTAGTGTTTGTCCGTGTTGAGGAACTAACGTCAGCTGTGACTGTAGTGTAAGGTACACACCTCTCAGTGTTTGTGCTTCTGAGATATAAACACCTCTCGGTGTGTGTGCTTCTGAGATATACACTCCTCTCAGTGTATGTACACTGAAATATACACACCTCTGTGTATGTACATCTGAGATATACACACCTCAATGTATGTGCTTCTGAGATATACACTCCTCTCAGTGTATGTACACTGATATACACACCTCTCAGTGTATGTGCTTCTGAGATATACACTCCTCTCAGTGTATGTACACTGATATACACACCTCTCAGTGTATGTGCTTCTGAGATATACACACCTCTGTGTATGTACATCTGAGATATACACACCTCTGTGTATGTGCATCTGAGATATACACACCTCTCAGTGTATGTGCTTTTGAGATATACACACCTCTGTGTATGTGCATCTGAGATATACACACCTCTGTGTATGTACATCTGAGATATACACACCTCTGTGTATGTGCATCTGAGATATACACACCTCTCAGTGTATGTGCTTCTGAGATATACACACCTCTGTGTATGTACATCTGAGATATACACTCCTCTCAGTGTATGTACACTGATATACACACCTCTCAGTGTATGTACATCTGAGATATACACACCTCTCGGTGTATGTACATCTGAGATATACACACCTCTCAGTGTATGTACATCTGAGATATACACACCTCTGTGTATGTACATCTGAGATATACACACCTCTCAGTGTATGTACACTGATATACACACCTCTCAGTGTATGTACACTGATATACACACCTCTCAGTGTATGTACATTGAGATATACACACCTCTCAGTGTATGTACATTGAGATATACACACCTCTCAGTGTATGTACATTGAGATATACACACCTCTCAGTGTATGTACATTGAGATATACACACCTCTCAGTGTATGTACATTGAGATATACACACCTCTCAGTGTATGTACATCTGAGATATACACTCCTCTCAGTGTATGTACATTGAGATATACACTCCTCTCAGTGTATGTACATCTGAGATATACACACCTCTCAGTGTATGTACACTGATATACACACCTCTCAGTATATGTACACTGATATACACACCTCTCAGTGTATGTACACTGATATACACACCTCTCAGTGTATGTACATCTGAGATATACACACCTCTCAGTGTATGTACATTGAGATATACACTCCTCTCAGTGTATGTACATCTGAGATATACACACCTCTCAGTGTATGTACACTGATATACACACCTCTCAGTGTATGTACATTGAGATATACACACCTCTCAGTGTATGTACATTGAGATATACACACCTCTCAGTGTATGTACATCTGAGATATACACACCTCTGTGTATGTACACTGATATATACACACCTCTCAGTGTATGTACATCTGAGATATACTCCTCTCAGTGTATGTTCACTGAGATATACACACCTCTCAGTGTATGCACACTGAGAGGTGCACATCTCGGTGTATGTGACCACAGAGATATCTTTGGGTGTATGTGACCACAGAGATATCTTTGGGTGTATGCGACCACAGAGATATCTTTGGGTGTATGTGACCACAGAGATATCTCTGTGTGTATGTGACCACAGAGATATCTTTGGGTGTATGTGACCACAGAGATATCTCTGGGTGTATGTGACCACAGAGATATCTCTGGGTGTATGTGACCACAGAGATATCTCTGGGTGTATGTGACCACAGAGATATCTCTGGGTGTATGTGCCCTCGGATATACACACCACTGGGTGTATATATCCTTGTAGCAGTTTAAGTCAGGTTAAACTATACACAGTGCAACATTAGCAAATATAAACGCCCTGACTCACGAAATCGTAATGACACGATTGCAAACAAACCGTACCACGGGAGGGGTTTGAACCCGCGACCAGCTAGCTGGCCCAGAGGCTAACGAGGCGGTCTGGAGTTTTGAGACTCCTTGATGGCGGGTTCAAATCCCACCCATGGCATGGTTTATAAGCGCTTGTTTGGACAAACTGCGACCAAACATCTGAAGATCACTATACAACTCTGTATTAGGTATTTCGTGAGAAAACGAACGTTTTATTTGCGTGACATCGCGTGTACTCACAGAACACTATAGAACTCAGTGTGTTTGGACTTACAAGTAATGTTTTATCTGGTGCCTCTCTTATCACCATGATTTGTTTTGTCATTCACATCGGTTCCTTAATGGAGTGGAACTTGATAAAACGTTTATTTTTGTAATGCCATCTGCTGGGTAGTCTGTTGAAAGGTTGGTTGATTGGTTGTTTAATGGGGTTTAAATTACATGTATATGCTTCGCTCGGGTCATTAAGGCTGCATGTCACCTGTCCGCCTCCAGTCAGAGGCGGACAGGTGACATGCAGCCTTTTTGATACCTAAAATGGGGGTTTTAAAATAAGCTCTCAGCATATATATACAGTTAGAGACAAATACCTCAGGGTGTATATATATATATATATATATATATATATATATATATATATATATATATATATATATATATATATATATATATATATATATTTACTATATATATTGAATTCATCTTCGGGAAGTATTCGTTGTTATTGACACTTATGATTTTGGGGAAAATTTGTATAGACTTGCAATCTTCAGTAAGTTTATTTAGGCCCAGGTACACGTAAGTACAGTTATCATACATAGTGTAAATTACGTAGGATAACCTACCCCTCCCCCCTAAAAAAAATGCCGATACGCCGATAGGCTTTAAGCCCAATTAATTTGCAGCTAGTAAAATTTGACCCGAGGAAGGTAACAGAAAAAAAAGTTCTGATTCCTTGGATGAAAAGCTCTTTATCATCACCCAGATACTCCTCTCGAAGGGACTTGACTCTACGGTTAGGCTTGAAGATAAGGACTCCATGGAAAGTACTCATTGAGTACACAGTTGATTGATAAGGGAGATAACTGGCCCAAGATATTGCACGAGTCACACTTGGTTATAAACCTACCTCACTCAACACACATTGTACTCAATCTCAGTACTTAGTATTCAGTCACACTACAATAAAGTCGGTCTCAGTACTCAGTCACACTACAATAAAGTCGGTCTCAGTATTCAGTCACACTACAATAAAGTCGGTCTCAGTATTCAGTCACACTACAATAATGTCAGTCACACTCAATACACAATACATTCAGTCTCACACAATATACGGTGCACACAGCTGCGATACACTACATTCACACTCCATATACACTGCCCTTGATCTTAATACACACTGCATTAAGTAGGTGTCTCTCATGCTGACAAAGGGCTCTTGATGGCTAGGTTAGGTCAGGTTCGTCAGGAAACAGGACAAGTGTTTCCTGATGCGGGTCTTGGTCAGATGATGACCCGCCTTTGGAGCTTTTGGTCATCTGACCGAGGTCTTCCGCTGTCTTACCGGTCCACCCCTTTAAAAATTATGGTCATTTATAACCATTGTTCATTTTTTTTTTGGGGGGGGGCTCTTGATGTAAGGAATTTGAGCTACATTATCCTTGGATGAAGTCTGATTACCTCATATCTCAAGCCCTATATAACCATTGCGGGTTCAGCGCTTCTCATAATAATAAAAATAATAATAATAATAATAATAATAATAATAATAATAAATAATAATATTAATGTGGTTTATTATTATTTTTTTAGATGAGTTACCCAGGCAATCCTCCCGGCGCCGGCTTCGGCCAGGTAAGTTGTGAATGTTCGAATTTCAACATTATTTACATGACAAAATGGGATTGGTGATTGTATTAATAATAACAACTGTGTTTTAAACTTTTACTATATGAGGCAAGTTGCCCTAACTATTGATCTTACTCAAGGTAAGGTGAACCAACCTGGTATATATATATATATATATATATATATATATATATATATATATATATATATATATATATATATATATATACACATGTATATATATGTATATATATGTATACTATATATATATATATATATATATATATATATATATATATATATATATATATACATATATATATATATATATATATATATATATATATATATATATATATATATATATATATATATATTATATATATATATGTCGTGCCGAATATGTAAAACTGGTCAATTAGCAAGAACTCATTTAAAATTAAGTCCTTTCTAAAATTTTCTCTTATAGGTTTAAAGATATATTTTTTTCATTAATGTTAATGTAAAAAATTTTAATTTTGCTCCAAAAGAATCTTAGAAAACTTACCTAACCTTATTATAACAAGAACAATTTATTTTAGCATAACCCAACCAAATATATTTTAGATTTGTTTACAATAATTTAACACTAAACAAACACAGTCAAATATATTTTTTTCGTTAGGTTCAGAATGATTTTGGCGAAATTATTGCATACACGAATTTTCACTTGTCCTATATGGCAAGATGAGCGTTGCTATTTAAGCCAAGATCGCAAGTTCTGCCTATTCGGCACGACATATATATATATATATATATATATATATATATATATATATATATATATATATATATATATATATATATATATATATTATATATATATATATATATATATATATATATATATATATATATATATATATATATATATATATATATATATATATATATATATATATATATATATATGTCGTGCCGAATATGTAAAACTGGTCAATTAGCAAGAACTCATTTAAAATTAAGTCTTTTCTAAAATTTTCTCTTATACATTTAAAGATATATATTTTTCATTAATGTTAATGTAAAAATTTTTAATTTTGCACCAAAAGATGATTTTGGCGAAATTGTTGCATACACAAATTTTCGCTTGTCCTATATGGCAAGATGAGCGTTGCTATTTAAGCCAAGATCGCAAGTTCTGCCTATTCGGCACGACATATATATATATATATATATATATATATATATATATATATATATATATATATATATATATATATAATTTCAATATATGCTAAAGTTTGTATCTTTCTCAGGGAGCAGATTATCCACTACATCCAACAGCTGCTTATTGCGTATGTTATGTACAAGTCCTGATGACTTGTTGATCTGTTGCATGTAAACTGAATCTTGTTTTATAATTTTAATGCTAATGATTTTATATCTATATATATATATATATATATATATATATATATATATATATATATATATATATATATACTATATGTTTTTTGTAATTTTATATGTTGTGATTTGTGTATTTTTTTGGATTTTATATAATTTTTATAATTAAAAGATATTTTTATGTTCATGAGGAAGTGTTAAACACGGAAGGGTGATTTGGGGGGGGGGGGGTATTGCAACAATTGGAAATGGAAGGCAATTTTCATCCAAGGAAGAGGAGGGTTGTTGCTCCAGTTCCTTGGATCAGGGGACCTTCAGCTTAAAGGCAACCCCTTAAAGCGAAAACATAGGTGAAATTATCAAAATATTGAATGTTCAACAAATAGAACTCAGTGTCAACAACTGCACCTGTGTTTGTGTGTACACACTAATTTGTGGTTGCAGGAAACGAGCCTCAGCTCCTGGCCCCGCCTCTCAAATTGCCGCTTGTCAAAGTCCCTCCTAGCCTCGTGGGTCATACTCTTAAAACCATGTATGGAACCTGACATCTATGTCATCAGATTCAAATCTTTTAGCTTCTCGTTGCTCTGGAACTAATGTGGGTGTATACCTGGAGGGAGTTCCAGGGGTCAACGCCCCCCGCGGCCCGGTCCATGACCAAGCCTAGGATAACCTTAAAAGAATAATTTCTTTTTATCCTACGAGGCTTGGTCTGAAACCAAGCCCTGGGGAATATAATCCCCAAAACCACTTACAGATCACTGAACTCTGTATAGTGCCCAGGGCAAGGCGGTTGCTGACTCAGCAAATTCCTGTTACTTACAGGATGATGACCTCTTACAACCACTTACCACACTCTGAACTTGACACAATATAACTCTTTGTTTATTCCCTGTCAGTCTTATCTAACCATAATCTTTTCACTTTTTGTATGTTTAAAATGACCACTATCTACATATGCACCGTTTGAAATAAAATAACAATAAAGAATTTACTTTCCGACAAAACACGTTTAATACAAAGGTTTCTTACATGGGAAAGTATATATATATATATATATATATATATATATATATATATATATATATATATATATATCTAGTTTTCTGTTCCAGCGGCTCAGCGCGGCTGTTCAAAGGGGTAATGCATGCTGCATTTTGGGCACACGCCCCAGCTCTGAGGAGCTGGATGAGATTTTCGCCTTATAATCGGTGATACACACGTAACAACATGTATATATATATATATATATATATATATATATATATATATATATATATATATATATATATATATATATATATATATATATATGCCACCTTTATATCAACAATGTATCTCTTAAATCTTCTGTGCCATATTATGTAATAAAATATTCCTATTGGTATATATATATATATATATATATATATATATATATATATATATATATATATATATATATATATATATATATTGAAAGCTTTTAAGGTGTCAGTTTCAACCTTCACTGGCCCAAATTATTAATAACATTCCAATAAGCTGCTTGCAATTAGACCTCTGATCATACAATAGCTGTATGATCCCTACCTGAAGGATCTTTCCGGGCTTAACTCACCAGTCAATCCACTAGGCCTCCTGGTGGATCAAGACCTGATCAACCAGGCTGTTACTACTCTGCCGCACGCTGTTCAACGTACGAAGAACAGTCCGGGTGATCAGTAACTGGTGTAAACTTCTTGTTTTGACTCTTCCTGGTGAATATAATTGTATCGTGACTTTTTTCTTCTTAAAAGTGAGGTATAATTGCTCGCTTTTATTGCAACACAAGTGCTGGTCTGGAACTTACAAACTCATTGTGTTCCTGGTGTTAAAACTGACAAACAAGTTGTGTTCCTAGTGTTTCACCTTACAAACAAGTAGTGTTCCTGGTGTTAAAACTTACAAACAAGTAGTGTTCCTGGTGTTAAAACTGACAAACAAGTAGTGTTCCTAGTGTTTCACCTTACAAACAAGTAGTGTTCCTGGTGTTTCAACTTACAAACAAATAGTGTTCCTAGTGTTTCAACTTACAAACAAATAGTGTTCCTAGTGTTTCAACTTACAAACAAGTAGTGTTCCTAGTGTTTCAACTTACAAACAAGTAGTGTTCCTAGTGTTTCAACTTACAAACAAGTAGTGTTCCTAGTGTTTCAACTTACAAACAAATAGTGTTCCTAGTGTTTCAACTTACAAACAAGTAGTGTTCCTAGTGTTTCAACTTACAAACAAGTAGTGTTCCTAGTGTTTCAACTTACAAACAGTGTTCCTAGTGTTTCACCTTACAAACAAGTAGTGTTCCTGGTGTTTCAACTTACAAACAAATAGTGTTCCTAGTGTTTCACCTTACAAACAAATAGTGTTCCTAGTGTTTCAACTTACAAACAAGTAGTGTTCCTGGTGTTTCAACTTACAAACAAGTAGTGTTTCTAGTGTTTCAACTTACAAACAGTGTTCCTGGTGTTTCAACTTACAAACAAGTAGTGTTCCTGGTGTTTCAACTTACAAACAAGTAGTGTTCCTGGTGTTTCAACTTACAAACAAGTAGTGTTCCTGGTGTTTCAACTTACAAACAAGTAGTGTTCCTGGTGTTTCAACTTACAAACAAGTAATGCTCCAGGTGTTTCAACGTTAAAACGAGTTGTTTTTCCAGCATTTCAACTTACAAATGAGATATGTTCCAGGTGTTTCAGCTTACGAGTTATTTATTTTGGAAACTGTATTGCAAAATATATCAGTGTTTCAGTCCCATTCGTATTGTGGCTGTTATAAAATTTTAATTCGTTCCTAACATCTTACTTGTAAGGTAAATATAAATGTGTGTAACTTTGTGTTGTCACAGGTGACGTATTTGGGGGTGTAGACTCTTAATCATATCTAACCTACAATATTACATATCTTTTGTAATCTGTCATTTGTTGAATTTCGACATTTACGTAAATGTAAATGTGTTTGCCATTTGTGGTCTTTGTTAATAAGCGACCTATTTTGGGATTTGGTCTCTTATCAAAAATAAGTAAATACATTGCGCTCTCAGTCTGATAACGGAATTCAAAGCTATTTGGTATATATATATATATATATATATATATATATATATATATATATATATATATATATATATATATATATTTAAATTTTTCTTTCCTATTGTTTTGGCAGGGCTCTGGTTATCCAATGTATCCTCCTGCTGGTGGTGGCTATCCACCAGCCCCAGGCTATCCACCTGCCCCAGGAGCATCACCTTATCCACCTGCCCCAGGAGCTTCGCCATATCCACCTGCCCCAGGAGCCTCGCCATATCCACCTGCCCCAGGAGCATCGCCCTATCCACCTGCCCCAGGAGCTTCGCCATATCCTCCTGCTCCAGGAGCTTCGCCATATCCTGCTCCAGGAGCTTCGCCATATCCTCCTGCTCCAGGAGCATCTCCCTATCCTCCTGCTCCAGGAGCTGCACAGTATCCGCCAACAACTGGGTTTTCTCCATACCCACCTGCCCCAGGAGCTTCACCCTACCCACCTGCCCCGGGGGCTTCACCCTACCCACCTGCCCCTGGAGCTTCGTCCTATCCGCCTTCAGGAGCGGCACAGTACCCGCCTGTATCCGGGGCCTCTCCATACCCACCTGCTGGGGGTAGCCTCTACCCAGGTGCTGGGGGTAGCCCCTACTCAGGTGGAGGGGGAAGCCCCTACCCAGGTGCTGGGGCGGCACCTTACACCCAAGCAGGTGGTCACCCATCCGCTGCGGGGGGCAGTTACCCTGCACAACAGAGTGCGTGTCAAGCCACCCGCATGTCTGCCACCCACTCTGCCTCACCCTCGGGCGGCAGGATCATCCCATACAACGTAAGTACCCGGAAAGTGTCTGTTAAATGTATTCCGTGGCTCAGTTGGCAGCGGTCTCGACTCTGAGGGACCTGAGTTCGATCCCCGGACGAGTGGAAACGTTGAGTGTGTTTCTTTACATCTGCTGTCCCTGTGCATCTAGAAATAGGTACCTGTGTGTTAGTCACCTAGCAATAAGTAGGTACTTGGGTGTTAGTCATCTTACACCTGCTGTCCCTGTTCATCTAGCAGTAAGTAGGTACCTGGGGGTTAGTCACCTTACACTTTCTGTCCCTGTTCATCTAGCTGTAAGTATGTACCTGGGTATTGGTCACCTTACACCTGCTGTCACTTTACCTAGCAGTAAGAAGGTACCTGGGTACTTACCTATTTGTAATTGCAAGGGTTGAGTCACTACGAAAGCAAAAGACTTGGCAGACGATGCAACATCCCCCCAATGAAAAGCAGGGGTGTCACTAGCACGTTAAGAGACCATACAATAAGTGTCAGGGGCCCGAGACTGTTCAACTGCCTCCCAGCACACATAAGGGGGATTACCAACAGACCCCTGGCAGTCTTCAAGCTGGCACTGGACAAGCACCTAAAGTCAGTTCCTGATCAGCCGGGCTGTGGCTCGTACGTTGGTTTGCGTGCAGCCAGCAGCAACAGCCTGGTTGATCAGGCGCTGATCCACCAGGAGGCCTGGTCACAGACCGGGCCGCGGGGGCATTGACCCCCGAAACTCTCTCCAGGTAAACTCCAGGTAAACAGCTCCCGAATGTTAGTCGATTAAGATTAAAGGACCACAATAGAAATAAGACAGTGGCTTTACTGGGTTACTAACCGTCAAGAATAATAATAATCCTAGCAAAATCTCGGAAAAACTGAAGCGGATCAGTTCTGTACCTCGTGAAGATAGCTGGTTAGGCTAAGATAGCTTTCTTTGCCTTCACTATAAATAATGTTAAAATATGTATTATTTTTAGCCAATTCTAATTTAGATATAGTAATAAAAATCTATATTGTGAACGAAATTAATCTTGTTGACTATAGGTTAGAGATGTTTTTAGATATGGAGGTAAGTGTATTGTTGACCTTCGTAGCTCTCTCTCTCTCTCTCTCTCTCTCTCTCTCTCTCTCTCTCTCTCTCTCTCTCTCTCTCTCTCTCTCTCTCTCTCTCTCTCTCTCACATAATTATCTAATGCATTTGACTTTATGTCGTGTGTGAGAGAATGTATGTGTGTATACTCACCTAATTGTGGGTGCAGAGGTCGAGTGTGTGTGTGTGTGTGTGTTTGTGTGTGTGCGTGTGTGCATGTGTGTGTGTGTGTGTGTGTGTGTGTGTGTGTGTGTGTGTGTGTGTGTGTGTGTGTGTGTGTGTGTGTGTGTGTGTGTGTTCTCACCTAGTTGCGGTTTCAGGTGTTTATGCATAGCTCCTGGCTCTGCGTTATCGCTGGTCGCTATTAGGTACACTCTCCCTTCTCCGTAAACTTCATCGAACCTCTTCTGTATGAAACCTGTATAAATGTATGGAGCCTGCCTCCACTACCTCACTCTTCAGATTGTTCCACTTCCTGACTACTCTGTTACTGAAGAAATACTTCCTAACATCCCTGTGACTTATCTGAGTTTTCAGCTTCCAGTTGTGACCTTTTGTTGCTGTGTCCCCTTGTTGGTGTGTCTCCTTGTTGCTGTGTACCCTTGTTGTTGTGTCCCCTTGTTGCTGTGTCCCCTTGTTGGTGTGTCTCCTTGTTGCTGTGTCCCCTTCTTACTGTGTCCCCTTGTTACTGTGACCCCTTGTTGTTGTGTCCCCTTGTTGCTGTGTCCCATCTATGAAACGTTCTGTCCCTATCCACCTTGTCATTCTTCTCAGTATTTTGTATGTCGTTGTCATGTCCCCTTTATCTCTCCTGTCCTCCAGTGTCGTCAGATTGATGTCACTTAACCTCTCCTCGTAGGACATACCCCTTAGCAAACCTTTGCACTTTCTCTAATTTCCTGATGTGATTGACCAGGTGTGGGTTCCATACAGGTGCTGCATGCTCCAATATGGGCTTGACGTACACGGTGTATAGCCTTTAATGATTCTTTACTGAGGTGTCGAAACGTTATTCTTAGGTTTGCCAGGCGCCCACATGCTGCATCAGTTATTTGGTTGATATGCGCCTCAGGAGATGTGCTCGGTATTTTACTCACCCCAAGATCCTTTTCCTTGGGTGAGTTTTGCAGCCTTTCATCCAAGCTGTACTCCATCTACGATCTTCCTTGTCCTTCCCCAAACTTCATAATTTTGCACTTGTTGGGATTAAACCCCAAGAGTCATTTGTCGGACCAGGCTTGCAGCCTGTCCAGATCTTGTAGGCTTTTCTGATCCTCGCCCACTTGTATTCACCTCATTAGCTTCACATCGATTGCAAACAGGGACACCTCTGAATCTATCCCTTCTGTCTGCCACGTGTGTGTGTGTACACCTTTTTGTACTCACCTATTTGTGGTATGCGTGTGTGTGTGTGTACACCTATTTGTACTCACCTATTTGTGGTTGCAGGTGTGTGTGTGTGTGTGTGTGTGTGTGTGTGTAAAGGTTACGTCGTCACAATAATGAAAACACACTGACATTTTATTTTTCGTACTGGTGAGTAGAGTAGGAGTATCCTGGAAACCAAACACAGGCGTCTCGCAGGCATGCTAAAGGGCCACTGCAGAGGCAGAGTTTGATCACTCATTTCCGTAGATTATTTAAAGAATATTTGAAGATCCATTGTTTCTACCAAGGTAACACCGAAGTCCTTGACTACTACTATTACTACAACCACAAATAATAATAATAATAAAATAATAATAATAATAATAATAATAATAATAATAATAATAATAATAATAATAATAATAATAATATATTGACACTAGGAAGCGTGTGATGGGTGAACTCTGGTATACACTGTGGTGTATATTGGTGGGACTGCTATACACTGTGGTATATATTGGCAAGATTGGTATACACTGTGGTGTATATTGCTGGAAGTAGAATACACAGTGTATACCAGAGCCCCACCAGTATACACTGTGGTGTATAATGGTGGGACTGGTATACTCAGTGTGGTGTATGTTAGTGGGGCAGTTATACACTGATGTATATTAATGGAACTGGTATACTCAGTGTGGTGTATATTAGTGGGCAGTTATACACTGGTGTATATTAATGGAACTGGTATACTCAGTGTGGCGTATATTAGTGGGCAGTTATACACTGGTGTATATTAATGGAACTGGTATACACAGTGTTGTGTATGTTAGTGGGGCAGTCATACACTGGTATATATTAATGGAACTGGTATACTCAGTGTGGTGTATATTAGTGGGGCTGTTATACACTGGTGTATATTAATAGGACTGGTATACACAGTGTGGCGTATATTAGTGGGACTGGTATACACAGTGTGGTATATATTAGTGGGACTGGTATACAGTGTGGTGTATATTAGTGGGACTGGTATACACAGTACGGTGTACATTAGTGGAACTGGTATACACAGTGTGGTGTATATTAGTGGAACTGGTATACACTGCGGTGTATATTAGTGGAACTGGTATACACTGCGGTGTATATTAAGCGAACTCAGACATGAACTGGATTCAGCTGGACTCCTGGAAAACATTGACCTGTCTTGACACTCCTAATTCCTCCAGCCCATAAGATGCTGGTGAAGGGCCCTTGATCCAGGTAACTGGAGCTACCTTCTTGCCAGGAACAAACCTGACAGCCTCCCTTACGGTTTTAGCTCTTCCCTTGAATACAATATTTAACAATACAATACTCGTGTAGCCTATGTTTTTTCCCTATTAGTATTTGACAGACCTTTATTTTCAAATTACTGGGAGGATGCCATAGGTAATTGTGTATATCAGAGGTATATATACCTGCATGATGAATGAGACACATGTGCAACATCTGGATAAGGATATCCAGATGTTGCAACATCTGGATAAAGATATTCAGATGTTGCAACATCTGGATATCCTTATCCAGATGTTGCAACATCTGGATAAGGATATCCAGATGTTGCAACATCTGGATAAAGATATTCAGATGTTGCAACATCTGGATATCCTTATCCAGATGTTGCAACATCTGGATAAATATACCTAGATGTTGCAACATCTGGATAAAGATACCCAGATGTTGCAACATCTGGGTATCTTTATCCAGATGTTGCAACATTTGGATAAAGATATCCAGATGTTGCACGTGTCAGAATTCATCACAATAGGTAATTAAACTAATTAGTTAGGTCATTACAACCAGGTCATTTCAACTAGGTACTTAGTGGTATTGGATCCCAAAAGAAATGTAACAATGGGTGGATAATGGGGTTTAAAACCTATCTACTGAACTAGGCTTATTAAGGTGGCCTGGTGGCTAAAGCTCCCGCTTCACACACGGAGGGCCCGGGTTCGATTCCCGGCGGGTGGAAACATTTCGACACGTTTCCTTACACCTGTTGTCCTGTTCACCTAGCAGCAAATAGGTACCTGGGTGTTAGTCGACTGGTGTGGGTCGCATCCTGGGGGACAAGATTAAGGACCACAATGGAAATAAGTTAGACAGTCCTCGATGACGCACTGACTTTCTTGGGTTATCCTGGGTGGCTTACCCTCCGGGGTTAAAAATCCGAACGAAATCTTATCTTATCTTAAGGTTACACGTAACCTTGTTCCCCCCAGACAAGAAAAATACCTAAAATAAAGACTAAACTCTGAGTATATATACATATATTCTGAGAGAAAGGCGCCTCTCAGCATACATATATATATATATATATATATATATATATATATATATATATATATATATCCTGTTTGACTTAATTAGGTTATCCTAGGTTAAATCTACATTTTTGAAAGCATACATACCTACACACAGAACTTGAAAAGGCCTAATATGCTTTTTATGTGTTTGTAATAACATCTGTGTAACTAAGATCATTGCAAAATTAGTTCTATGTTCAAGTCAGCTTTTATGCTTTGATTTTTGTAGATGCAATTGAAAAAAAAAGGTGTATTTAAAACTGAATATCACGTGAGAAAACCACTATGGTACGTGCTATATAATTTTCGAATCACTTTTTGAAATACATTTGCAAAAAAAATCGCACTATGTAGACTAACTTTATAAGAAGCTTCGTACCCAAACTCAAAATAAAAACGTATTGATTTAGTCTGGTGATATGGTGGAGGGACGGGGTAAGAACGAGAGGCTAGACATAATGGCGCCTCTGCACCAGTCCACACTACCACCATTAACATCCCTATCCCAAGGACAAACCTTAGACTTCAAAATTTTTATCATTTGAGAAAAAAATAGGCTATTGGAATGTCTACGCGCCCCGTGGTGCCTGACGTACACTTTTTTTTTGTTAATTTTGTTGCTGTCGGGTAATTGAACGAAATATTTGTTAATATATGTTAACTTAACGTGACTGAACCATAAGATAAGATAAGATTTCGTTCGGATTTTTAACCCCGGAGGGTTAGCCACCCAGGATAACCCAAGAAAGTCAGTGCGTCATCGAGGACTGTCTAACTTATTTCCATTGGGGTCCTTAATCTTGTCTCCCAGGATGCGACCCACACCAGTCGACTAACACCCAGGTACCTATTTGCTGCTAGGTGAACAGGACAACAGGTGTAAGGAAACTGTGTCGAATGTTTCCACCCGCCGGGAATCGAACCCGGGCCCTCCGTGTGTGAAGCGGGAGCTTTAGCCACCAGGCCACCGGGCCACCTATCCCTATCCCAAGGACAAACCTTAGGCTTCAAAATTTTTATCATTTGAGAAAAAAATAGGCTATTGGAATGTCTACGCGCCCCGCGGTGCCTGACGTACGACACTTTTTTTTTGTTAATTTTGTTGCTGTCGGGTAATTGAACGAAATATTTGTTAATATATGTTACTTAACGTGACTGAACCATGAGTGCTCAATAACAACCCACATAGAGACAGAAACTCGGAAAATTAATTGTTCTCTATATTTCGACCCCCTTCTGGGGTCCTCTTCAGCAGATACACAAATGACAGTGAACATGACTATAGTAAGGGCCAATTCGAACGTTCAGAAATGTACAAATGGCAGTTTGTGGGAAGCTGGCTGTATTAATTGGACAAGTTGATAGATGGCGAATAGAAAGCGAAAAGTCAACAAATGGTGAACCATAAGATTTCACCCACAGTGGACGAATGTTTGTCCTTGTGTGTAGTACTAGTTGTCAAAGGCACTTGTCGATGTGCGTATGTATGTACTTACCTATTTGTGATTGCAGGGGTCGAGTCACATCTGCCCCCCCCCCGCGCCTCTTTGCTGATCGCCGCTAGGTCCACTCACTCCCCTTCTACACGAACATTATCGTTCCTCTTCTTAAAACTATGTATGGATCCTGCCTCTACTACCTCAATCTCCAGAGTGTTCCACTTACTGACAACTTTGTTACTGAAGAAATACTTTCTAATATCCTTGTGACTCATCTGAGTGTTCAACTTCCAGTTGTATCCCCTTGTTACTGTGTCCCCTTGTTACTGTGTCCCCTTGTTACTGTGTCCCTTTGTTACTGTGTCCCCTTGTTACTGTGTCCCCTTGTTACTGTGTCCCCTTGTTACTGTGTCCCTTTGTTACTGTGTCCCCTTGTTACTGTGTCCCCTTGTTACTGTGTCCCCTTGTTACTGTGTCCCCTTGTTACTGTGTCCCCTTGTTGCTGTGTCCCCTTGTTGCCGTGTTCCCTTGTTGCTGTGCCCTTGTTGCTGTGTCCCCTTGTTGCTGTGTCCCCTTGTTGCCGTGTTCCCTTGTTGCTGTGCCCTTGTTAATGTGTCCCCTTGTTGCTGTGTCCCCTTGTTGCCGTGTTCCCTTGTTGCTGTGCCCTTGTTGCTGTGTCCCCTTGTTGCTGAGTTCCCCTTGTTGCTGTGTCCCCTTGTTACTGTGTCCCCTTTTTGCTGTGTCCCCTTGTTGGTGTGTCCCCTTGTTGGTGTGTCCCCTTGTTGGTGTGTCCCCTTGTTGATGTGTCCCCTTTTTGCTGTGTCTCCTTGTCACTGTGTCCCCTTGTTGCTGTGCCCCCCTTGTTGCTGTGTTCCCCTTGTTGTTGTGTCCCCTTGTTGCTGTGTCCCCTTGTTACTGTGTCCCCTTTTTGCTGTGTCCCCTTGTTGCTGTGTCCCATTTTGCTGTGTCCCCTTGTTGCTGTGTCCTCTTTATGCTGTGTCCCCTTCTTATTGTGACCCATTGTTGCTGTGTCCCCTTGTTGTTGTGTCCCCTTGTTGCTGTGTCCCCTTGTTGCTGTGTCCCCTTGTTGCTGTGTCCCCTTGTTGCTGTGTCCCATCTCTGAAACATTGTCACTATCCACCTTGTCAGTTCCTCTCAGTATTTTATATTATCATGTCCCCCCCTATCCCTCTGTCCTTCAGTGTCGTCAGGGTGATTTCCCTTAACCTTGTGTGTGTGTGTGTGTGTGTGTGTGTGTGTGTGTGTGTGTGTACTCACCTAGTTGAGGTTGTGGGGGTCGAGTCCGAGCTCCTGGCCCCGCCTCTTCACTGATCGCTACTAGGTCACTCTTCCTGAGCCGTGAGCTTTATCATACCTCTGCTTAAAGCTATGTATGGATCCTGCCTCCACTACATCGCTTCCCAAACTATTCCACTTACTGACTACTCTGTGGCTGAAGAAATACTTCCTAACATCCCTGTGATTCATCTGTGTCTTCAGCTTCCAACTGTGTCCCCTTGTTACTGTGTCCAATCTCTGGAACATCCTGTCTTTGTCCACCTTGTCAATTCCTCTCAGTATTTTGTATGTCGTTATCATGTCCCCCCTATCTCTCCTGTCCTCCAGTGTCGTCAGGTTGATTTCCCTTAACCTCTCCTCGTAGGACATACCTCTTAGCTCTGGGACTAGTCTTGTTGCAAACCTTTGCACTTTCTCTAGTTTCTTCACGTGCTTGGCTAGGTGTGGGTTCCAAACTGGTGCCGCATACTCCAATATGGGCCTAACATACACGGTGTACAGGGTCCTGAACGATTCCTTATCAAGATGTCGGAATGCTTTTCTGAGGTTTGTGTGTGTGTGTGTGTGTGTGTGTGTGTGTGTGTGTGTGTGTGTGTGAGAGAGAGAGAGAGAGAGAGAGAGAGAGAGAGAGAGAGAGAGAGAGAGAGAGAGAGAGAGAGAGAGAGAGAGAGAGAGAGAGAGAGAGAGAGAGAGAGATATGAAGATGAAATAAGACAGGTACTTCACTTGGGTATCTATTACTGTCCAGTTTCAACACCTTCCGATAACCTCTGTATTAATAAAATCACTGCCCGAAATGCCTCCGCATGATGGTGGTTTTCTTTGTACCAGTCAAATTATTAAATTTAAACGCACATTGTAAACTTTGCAAAGAATTAAACTTTTTTGTTTTATTGATTGGCGAAATGTCTTCATACTGAAGGTACCCAGGTGTTGCATATGTGTTTGATTTATCAACTTGTCGGTGGTTTAGGTAAATAAATGGTTTATAAAACCGACAAGTTGAAGAATGAGACACTTGTGCAATATTTGGCTGGCGTTTCGCCAGCCAGTGGCTTTATCAGTCCAACAGAGAAAAACGGTGGATGATGAGTTTGAGGTAATCAGTCCCTCAGTCTGGAGATATGTTTAGTCCATCTATTTTAATATGAAGACTAATGGACTGAACACCTCATACTACTCGTTGTCTTCTACATTTCTTCCCTGTATTGGACTGATATGGGAATCTTTACTGAGGAAACGTTTCGCCACAGAGTGGCTTCATCAGTCCAGTACGAAACAGAAAAGTGTAAGCAGAGCAGGAGTTTGAGGTAATCAGTCCCTCAGTCTGGAATCAATGTGTTCAGTCCATCAATCTTGTAGAAAAAGAATTCTTCAATACTTGTCCAACCTTTGGACGACGACTTACACTAGTGGATGGTACCACTATGACCCCGCCTCCTCCTGCTTCGCCTCACCTGACTACAGTATATAAGCCACTTCTTCGGCCCTATGCTGTACTTTCTACAAGATTGATGGACTGAACACATCGATTCCAGGTTGAGGGACTGATCATCTTAAACTCCTCCCCTCCTTACACCTTTCTGATTTGTATTGGACTGATGAAGCCACTGTGTGGTGAAACGTTTCTTCAATAAAGATTCCCATATGTTGCATAAGTGTCTCAATCTTCAACTCGTTGATGGTTATAATGTGTTGAAACTATTTTCTAGCACAGTTACCAAAAATGGTCTAGCACAATATCAAGAACGGTCTAGCATAATACCAAAATGGTCTAGCACAAAACCCAAATGGTTTAGCATAATACTAACCTAGTCTACTAGGATTTCCGCCTTATGGAAAAAATCCTTAATTCTTACGTTTTTCAAAATGCTGCTTCTTTCCTGTCAACAAGTTATGTGGATAAGGATCACAGCAGGAAACTTGTCATGGTTCATGATGCATGTAATTCCACCCACACAGGAAATAAAATAATTTAAACTACTGTATCCACCGGGAGTATTTCTGTTTTCAAAGTTCTCGTTATCTACCCAGGCATTTGTCTGCCTTTCTCAACATTTGTTAGTTGTATATTGAACTTTGTAGAACTAAAGATTAGCTTTAACATTAGCAAATGAAAGGTCAGCTGACATTATGACACCCAGGTCTTTCACATGTTCTTTCTATTTGTTGGTTTTCCTGTTTTTGTAAGTGTTGAGAATGTGTTGGAATGTGTAAAGGCTATGTAGAGAGTATGGATAATGCGTAATGTAGAGAAAATGTAGAATGTATAGTGAATGTGTAGAAAATACGTAGAGAATGTCACTAGAAAATAGATACAGAAAAATATAGGGAATATAAAGAGAAAGTGTAGAGACTTGTAGATAATGTGTAGAGAATGTTTAGATAATGTGTAGAGACTTGTAGAGAATATTTGGAGAATGTGTAGAGAATATTTAGAGAATGTGTACGAGTGTAGTAGCCTGGTGCAGTGTGTGTGGCAACTCTAGTCAAATATAACCTTGGATGGGGGAGGATCCAGTCTGTCAGCTGGGAGTGTAGGAGCTGCACGTTACCATGGATTATGCTGTGAGTCTCCTTATTTTCTCGTTATCTAGTGTCCTCATCTGGTAATAAAGCTGCTCGGTAACATAATGAAGTGTCCTGTCTTTATTGAGGAGCCATAAAAACCCAGTGGAAATAGTTTGAGTTTTTTTTTTTTTGTGCTGAGATCGTGTTGCAATGGTCTTGTCATTATTTGCTTGACACGCCCCCATAGGTGCCTTAATGCTGGTCAAAGAGCTCTTGATTCGAGGAACTTGCGCTATCCTCCCCGTTCCTGGGATTAAACCTGATTACCTCCCATTCCCCAAGGCGATGTATGACCCCCGTACGGCTTTAGAGCTTCCCCACATAGACTTGCATTGCAAGAAACACGTTCTAAATTTTGAAATATAGGGAAATTACAAAAAAAAAAAACTTTCATTCCGCCAATACAGCACTGTAGCTACAGTGACCTTTGCAAGAGTAAGAAGGAAAAGTTGGGCGTGTCCATTGCATCTTGATTATTATTATAGTCAAGGGGGAAGCGCTAAACCCGGAGGATTATACAGCGCCTGGGGGGGGGATGTGGAAGGAATTCAGGCTTAATTCGGGGAACTGGAGCACAGATACAATTCCCTAAATCAAGAGCCCCTCACCAACATCAAGGAACCTTCCTTGAGGGGCATTGCGTCTTGAAATGCTGCAAAAAACTGTCTTATTTTACTCAGTTATACTTCAGCCGGGTGCCTGAAGTCTGTAATTTATCCCTATTGTATGTCTATGATGGGCGCAATGTAACTAATAATTCTCAACCAGGGGGAAGTTTACCCCTTGGTGGTAAAAGAAAAATACATGGCAAGGAGTAAATATTTGATATACACCTGATAATTGAGTAATCAGTTAAATTTTTCTGGCATTTTTCTGTCCTTTTATGATGACGGTAAATTGTTTGTATGGAAGTAAGGGGGTAAATGGAGAAATACATCAAGCCGAGGGGGGGTTAATGATGGAGGGAAAGTTGAGAATCCCTGAAGCATTTTACAACCCCTCGAGGGAGGTTCCTTGATGCTGGTGAGGGGGTCTTGATCTAGGGAATTTGATCTGTGCTCCAGTTCCCTGAATTGAGTCTGATTACCTTCCATCCCCCCTCCCCCACATGCGCTGTATAATCCTACGAGTTTAGCGCATCCCTGTGATTATAATAATTTTGAGAAATCTAAGCGTACTAGCATAAATTTCTCCTGTATACAGCTTAAATTTATGACAGTACTGAAGGTTGTTGGAAATTACTTTCCAGAGAAAATTATAGTTTTGCTCTCGTAAATTATAGTGGTGCTTCTGTAAATTGTGGTTGTTTTGTAAATTATAGTACTGCTGTTATAGAGGTAGTGTGGATGATAACTTTTAATGAGCAAGATATAATGAAAACCAAGCGTCATGACACTAGAGGCTGATAGTGTCAGAATACAACGTATACATAACATAAACGTTGCGTCATGACACTAGAGGATGGTAGTGTAAGAATACAACGTATGCATGACAAACATTGTGTCATGGCACTAGAGGATGGTAGTGTAAGAATACAACGTATACATGACAAACATTGTGTCATGACACTAGAGGATGGTAGTGTAATACAACGTATACATGACATAAACGTTCTCATGACACTTCAGACTGATAGTGTCAGAATACAACGTATACATGACATAAACGTTGTGTCATGACACTAGAGGATGGTAGTGTCAAAATACAACGTATACATGACATAAACTTTGTCTCGTGACACTGGAGGATGGTAGTGTAAGAATACAACGTATACATGACATAACGTTGCGTCATGACACTAGAGGATGGTAGTGTAAGAATACAACGTATACATGGCATAAACGTTGCGTCATGACACTAGAGGATGGTAGTGTAAGAATACAACGTATACATGACATAAACGTTGCGTCATGACACTAGAGGATGGTAGTGTAAGAATACAACGTATACATGACATAAACGTTGTGTCATGACACTAGAGGATGGAAGTGTCTGAATACAACGTATACATGACATAAACGTTCTCATGACACTACAGACTGATAGTGTCAGAATACAACGTATGCATAAACGTTGTGTCATGACACGAGGATGGTAGGGTCAGAATACAACGTATACATGACAAACGTTGCGTCATGACACTAGAGGATGGTAGTGTCAGAATACAAAGTATACGTGACATAAACGTGAAGTGTCAACGACACTAGAGGATGTAAAGTGTAAATGAATGCGAGAAAGACGAAGTTATAGTTAAGTAAAAAGAACACAAGTGCAACTAACGTAGCATTTTATTGTGGCAACGTTTCGCTCTCCAGGAGCTTTATCAAGCCATAATGAAGTTGTAGTTAGCCAAAACAACAGTACATAAGTGTTCGCAATGAAGTGTATAGAATTCTTGGCTTCATATCAAGAAGCTGTATAGCCCTTGTGGCTTAGCGCTTCTTTTTAATTATAATAATAATAATTCATATCAAGAAGTATAAATAATAGAAATTCTAAAAGTATACTTCAACTTTGTATATGTTTGGTTAGATTTCGTTTAGATTATGCTGCTCTGTTCTAGTCTCTACGTTACTATATAATAATAATAATAATAATAATAATAATAATAATAATAATAATAATAATAATAATAATAATATGGACAAATACGCTGAAAAATATACAGAAAAAGATGACGAAATTCATTCCATGTATTTAATATCTTTCCTACAATAGGCTGAATTATTATTACGATCAAAACTAAGCGCTAAACCCGTGAAGGTCATACAGCGCTGCTCACAGTAGGCTGAAGGTACTGAACTTGCACTCTTTGGGAAGTCGTAAAATTACGTAAGATATGATCGGGGTATACGGAAATGGAAAATGGGAATAAATGAAGGAAATATAAATAGCGTGTTGAAAATGTCCCAGCGTACAACACAACCCGTGTTACCAGCAACAACAGCAACCTTCCCTTCCTCCGCCACCGAGGCGTGCACATCGCAGCGTACAACAACCCCAGTGTTACCAGCAGCAACAGCAACAACCTTCCCTTCCTCCGCCACCGAGGCGTGCACATCCCAGCGTACAACACAACCCCAGTGTTACCAGCAGCAACAGCAACAACCTTCCCTTCCTCCGCCACCGAGGCGTGCACATCCCAGCGTACAACAACCCCAGTGTTACCAGCAGCAACAGCAACAACCTTCCCTTCCTCCGCCACCGAGGCGTGCACATCCCAGCGTACAACACAACCCCAGTGTTACCAGCAACAACAACAACAACCTTCCGTTCCTCCGCCACCGAGGCGTGCGCATCCCAGCGTACAACACAACCCCAGTGTTACCAGCAGCAACAGCAACAACAACAACCTTCCGTTCCTCCGCCACCGAGGCATGCACATCCCAGTGTCCAACACAACCCCAGTTTTACCAGCAACAACCTTCCCTTCCTCCGCCACCGAGGCGTGCACATCCCAGCGTACAACACAACCCCAGTGTTACCAGCAACAACAACAACAACCTTCCCTTCCTCCGCCACCGAGGCGTGCACATCCCAGCGTACAACACAACCCCAGTGTTACCAGCAACAACAACAACAACCTTCCGTTCCTCCGCCACCGAGGCGTGCGCATCCCAGCGTACAACACAACCCCAGTGTTACCAGCAGCAACAGCAACAACAACAACCTTCCGTTCCTCCGCCACCGAGGCATGCACATCCCAGTGTCCAACACAACCCCAGTTTTACCAGCAACAACCTTCCCTTCCTCCGCCACCGAGGCGTGCACATCCCAGCGTACAACACAACCCCAGTGTTACCAGCAACAACAACAACAACCTTCCCTTCCTCCGCCACCGAGGCGTGCACATCCCAGCGTACAACACAACCCCAGTGTTACCAGCAGCAACAGCAACAACCTTCCCTTCCTCCGCCACCGAGGCGTGCACATCCCAGCGTACAACAACCCCAGTGTTACCAGCAGCAACAGCAACAACCTTCCCTTCCTCCGCCACCGAGGCGTGCACATCCCAGCGTACAACACAACCCCAGTGTTACCAGCAACAACAACAACAACCTTCCGTTCCTCCGCCACCGAGGCATGCGCATCCCAGCGTACAACACAACCCCAGTGTTACCAGCAGCAACAGCAACAACAACAATCTTCTTCCGTTCCTCCGCCACCGAGGCGTGCACATCCCAGTGTCCAACACAACCCCAGTTTTACCAGCAACAACAACAACAACAACCTTCCCTTCCTCCGCCACCGAGGTGTGCACATCCCAGCGTACAACACAACCCCAGTGTTACCAGCAGCAACAGCAACAACAACAATCTTCTTCCGTTCCTCCGCCACCGAGGCGTGCACATCCCAGTGTCCAACACAACCCCAGTTTTACCAGCAACAACAACAACAACAACCTTCCCTTCCTCCGCCACCGAGGTGTGCACATCCCAGCGTACAACACAACCCCAGTGTTACCAGCAGCAACAGCAACAACAACAACCTTCCCTTCCTCCGCCACTGAGGCGTGCACATCCCAGCGTACAACACAACCCCAGTGTTACCAGCAACAACAGTAGCAACAACAGCAACCATCCCTTCCTCCGCCACCGAGGCGTGCACATCCCAGCGTACAACAACCCCAGTGTTACCAGCAGCAACAGCAACAACCTTCCCTTCCTCCGCCACCGAGGCGTGCACATCCCAGCGTACAACACAACCCCAGTGTTACCAGCAACAACAACAACAACCTTCCGTTCCTCCGCCACCGAGGCATGCGCATCCCAGCGTACAACACAACCCCAGTGTTACCAGCAGCAACAGCAACAACAACAACCTTCCGTTCCTCCGCCACCGAGGCATGCACATCCCAGTGTCCAACACAACCCCAGTTTTACCAGCAACAACCTTCCCTTCCTCCGCCACCGAGGCGTGCACATCCCAGCGTACAACACAACCCCAGTGTTACCAGCAACAACAACAACAACCTTCCCTTCCTCCGCCACCGAGGCATGCGCATCCCAGCGTACAACACAACCCCAGTGTTACCAGCAGCAACAGCAACAACAACAATCTTCTTCCGTTCCTCCGCCACCGAGGCATGCACATCCCAGTGTCCAACACAACCCCAGTTTTACCAGCAACAGCAACAACAACAACCTTCCCTTCCTCCGCCACCGAGGCGTGCACAACTCAGCGTACAACACAACCCCAGTGTTACCAGCAACAACAGCAACAACAACCTTCCCTTCCTCCGCCACCGAGGCGTGCACATCCCAGCGTACAACACAACCCCAGTGTTACCAGCAACAACAACCTTCCCTTCCTCCGCCACCGAGGCGTGCACATCCCAGCGTACAATACAACCCCAAGCCCATGATGATCCTTTTCAAATCACTTGTTCTCTCTAGGCTGGAATACTGCTGTACATTAACATCTCCATACAAAGCAGGTGAAATCGCAGATCTAGAGAGTGTACAGAGATCCTTTACTGCACGTATATGTTCTGTCAAGCACCTTAACTACTGGGAACGCTTGGAAGCACTTGACTTATACTCGTTGGAACGCAGAAGGGAGAGATATATCATAATCTACACTTGGAAAATCTTGGAAGGAATGGTCCCAAATCTGCACACAGAAATCACTCCCTACGAAAGTAAAAGACTGGGCAGGCGATGCAAAATGCCGCCAATAAAAAGTAGGGG
The DNA here is from genome assembly GCF_038502225.1 of Cherax quadricarinatus. Classification (NCBI taxonomy): domain Eukaryota; kingdom Metazoa; phylum Arthropoda; class Malacostraca; order Decapoda; family Parastacidae; genus Cherax; species Cherax quadricarinatus. Next base: position 10,600,079 of record NC_091372.1, read on the forward strand.
CGCCATTGGTACACTAAGAGAAAACACCATAAGTGTCCGGAGCCCAAAACTGTTCAACAGTCTCCCATCAAGCATTAGGGGAATTGCCAATAAACCCCTGGCTGCCTTCAAGAGAGAGCTGGACAGATACCTAAAGTCAGTGCCGGATCAGCCGGGCTGTGGCTCGTACGTCGGACTGTGTGCGGCCAGCAGTAACAGCCTAGTTGATCAGGCCCTGATCCATCGGGAGGCCTGGTCATGGACCGGGCCGCGGGGGCGTTGATCCCCGGAATAACCTCCAGGTATCCAGGACAAGACTCACAACAATGGATTCAAGTTGGAGAAATTTAGATTTAGAAAGGATGTGGGGAAGTACTGGTTTGGCAGTAGAGACCCCTCAAGGAAGATTCCTTGATGTTGGTGAGGGGCTCTTGATTTAGGGAATTGGATCTGTGCTCCAGTTCCCCTAATTAAGCCTGAATGCCTTCCACATCCCCCCCCCCAGGCGCTGTATAATCCTCCGGGTTTAGCGCTTCCCCCTTGATTATAATAATAATAGATGAGCGGAAAGAAACTCGCAGGAAATGACACTGACGCAAGAACTTGTGAATGGGTACATAAGTGGGTGTGAATTGGACCTGCCTAGCATAGGCTAGTAGGCGTGCTCTAGTGTATTTGCTTATAATATTGAAAGCTGGTAGTGTCAAAATACAACGAATACATGACAGAAACGTGACACTAGAGGCTGGCACTGTTAGAATACAACGTATACACGACAGAAACGTGACACTAGAGACTGATAGTGTTAGAATACAACGTATACATGACAAACGTGACACTAGAGGCGGGCAGTGTTAGAATACAATGTATACATGACAGAAACGTGACACTAGACCCTGGCAGTGTCAGAATACAACGTATACATGGCAGAAACGTGACACTAGAGGCGGGAAGTGTTAGAATACAATGTATACATGACAGAAACGTGACACCAGAGGCTGATAGTGTTAGAATACAACATATACATGACAGAAACGTGACACTAGAGGCTGGCACTGTTAGAATACAACGTATACATGACAGAAACGTGACATAGAGGCGGGCAGTGTTAGAATACAATGTATACATGATGGAAACGTGATACTAGAGGCTGGCAGTGTTAGAATACAATGTATACATGACAAACGTGACACTAGAGGCTGGCAGTGCTAGAATACAATGTATACATGACAGAAACGTGACACTAGAAGCTGATAGTGTTAGAATACAACGTACACATGACAGAAACGTGATACTAGAGGTTGGCAGTGTTAGAATACAACGTGTACATGACAAACGTGACACTAGAGGTTGACAGTGTTAGAATACAACATATACATGACAGAAACATGACACTAGAGGCTGGCAGTGTTAGAGTACAACGTATATATATGACAGAAACGTGACACTAGAGGATGACAGTGTTAAAATACAACGTACACATGCCAGAAAAGTTATATTTATAATAGCGGTGGGTGTCATTACACTAAAAGCTGGTATATTGCTGTATGGCCATAGTAGGTTTAGTGCTTGGTTTTATAATAATAATAATAATAATAATAATAATAATAATAATAATAATAATAATAATAAGAATAATGGCCATAATACTAGTGGAAAGTGTGGATATTGGTAGTGTACATCTGATAACGTTTCAGTCCGGATTTTACGCAGGACGAATTATTAGTATGGTTTATAGAGTATATAAATAGCAGACTGAAAAGTTTTAATAGCTTTCAGATTATGATTTTTGTAATATGAAAGTGAATTATTAGTCACGTCGTTGATAAGGATAGTGTAAATCTGAATGTAACTTCTTACTTACGTACTTACATAATTATTTACTGGCAAATATTCCTTTTAAATTCTTTTTAAAGTCTGATGGTTTTCCCTTTTTTTTATTAACACATCGGCCGTCTCCCACCAAGGCAGGGTGGCCCGAAAAAGAAAACCTTTCATCATTCATTCCATCACTGTCTTGCCAGAGTCGTGCTGACACTGCAGTTATAAAACCAACATTAACATCCCTTCAGAGGGGTGTTAATGTTGCAGTTTTCCTTTTATTTACAATTTAAAATATAATGTGAATTGCACAATGGTTAATTTATAATTATTATTATTATTATTATTATTATTATTATTATTATTATTATTATTATTATTATTATTATGTGAGTAAATTACCTGCATGAGGTTTACAGGGTATTACCTGAATTATTACCTGAAAGTAATTTGGGTGAGATAAGTTACCTGAATTATTACCTGAAAGTAATTTGGGTGAGATAAGTGGGACTTGAGTCACAGTAGGTTGCCGAACTGTAACTCCCTTGATGCCCACTTCTTCACCACTCTAACAAAAAGTTAGACCTGACATTAAATTAATAATTACAGTATTAAAACCAGTTACTCTGGTAAATTAAAGTTGTGGACTTTACATGATTAGGCTTATTGGGTACACAAAAGAAATTTGTATTACCACTTACCATTTAATTATTGTAAATGGATCACACCACAACACCTGCCTAACACCTAGACCCTACACTGGCCAGTTAGAGATCTAAATGCAAAGACTAATGGCACACTTCCCTGTGAGTGATGGTCTTATCCGTTATCTTCCCCCATCCACATGTAATTCTTGAGGTCCTGCAAATTTCCTGTCCCAATTCTTCAGCAGGCATCTCCCCTGCTGTTCCACATCCCCCCCTCACTCGAAATTTCTCGAAGGGTCAAATCAGCATCACATTTTAATATACAATTATTATATAATTAAAATTTATACATGCTGAATTTAGGAAAATTCAAAATTTTCCACAATTGTTACTTGTTTAGGTGAAAGTTGGGCCTTGTTAATGACTTAAAATTCAAATTCAGATTGTTTATTTCTTTTCACATAATAAAATATTGTTAAGCACAAGAGAAAGCCACTAGTATGCAATGCATTTTGAGCAAACTAATTCTAAGAGCTAGACATAGATTATTTAGTAGGATTTCTTAGCTGTTGCTCATATGAAATATAATTACAGTACTCCCACATAACTTAGAAGTTATGGATATTCCTTATGGCTTAGATTTTTTATTTTTTTTTTAACATTAATAGTATAACCTCATAGTGATAATGTTACTGCAGAGTTTGTGTTACTTTGTGTTGCTTGTTAGTGCTGGTGGTAACAATATTACAGTGAATCCTGAGCAGTTCACTTCTGGTGTTTAGATATGTTATCATGGAGGTGTGTCCGGTCGCCTGTGCACGTGTTATGACTTATCCATGAGGGAGTAGGGAGAGAGGGTGAGTCACTCCCTCTCTCCCTCCATCACACTGCCTTTCTTTCACACTACCTCTCTTCTCCCTCACACTTTTCCTACTATCTCATAGGCTTTTCCTCTCTGATACTTTCCCTCAATGTCCTCTATCCAATACTCTCACCTCCCTATCCCTCCATCAAACACTCCCTCATCTTACTGTCCCTCCATTAAACACTCCCTCATCTTACTATCCCTCCATCAAACACTCCCTCATCTTACTGTCCCTCCATTAAACACTCCCTCATCTTACTGTCCCTCCATCAAACACTCCCTCATCTTACTGTCCCTCCATCAAACACTCCCTCATCTTACTGTCCCTCCATCAAACACTCCCTCATCTTACTGTCCCTCCATCAAACACTCCCTCATCTTACTGTCCCTCCATCAAACACTCCCTCATCTTACTGTCCCTCCATCAAGCACTCCCTCATCTTACTGTCCCTCCATCAAACACTCCCTCATCTTACTGTCCCTCCATCAAACACTCCCTCATCTTACTGTCCCTCCATCAAACACTCCCTCATCTTACTGTCCCTCCATCAAACACTCCCTCATCTTACTGTCCCTCCATCAAACACTCCCTCATCTTACTGTCCCTCCATCAAACACTCCCTCATCTTACTGTCCCTCCATCAAACACTCCCTCATCTTACTGTCCCTCCATCAAACACTCCCTCATCTTACTGTCCCTCCATCAAACACTCCCTCATCTTACTGTCCCTCCATCAAACACTCCCTCATCTTACTCTCCCTCCATCAAACACTCCCTCATCTTACTGTCCCTCCATCAAACACTCCCTCATCTTACTGTCCCTCCATCAAACACTCCCTCATCTTACTGTCCCTCCATCAAACACTCCCTCATCTTACTGTCCCTCCATCAAACACTCATTTTACTGTCCCTCCATCAAACACTCCCTCATCTTACTGTCCCTCCATCAAACACTCCCTCATCTTACTGTCCCTCCATCAAACACTCCCTCATCTTACTCTCCCTCCATCAAACACTCATTTTACTGTCCCTCCATCAAACACTCCCTCATCTTACTGTCCCTCCATCAAACACTCCCTCATCTTACTGTCCCTCCATCAAACACTCCCTCATCTTACTCTCCCTCCATCAAACACTCATTTTACTGTCCCTCCATCAAACACTCCCTCATCTTACTGTCCCTCCATCAAACACTCCCTCATCTTACTGTCCCTCCATCAAACACTCCCTCATCTTACTGTCCCTCCATCAAACACTCCCTCATCTTACTGTCCCTCCATCAAACACTCCCTCATCTTACTCTCTCTCCATCAAACACTCATTTTACTGTCCCTCCATCAAACACTCCCTCATCTTACTGTCCCTCCATCAAACACTCCCTCATCTTACTGTCCCTCCATCAAACACTCCCTCATCTTTCTCTCCATCAAACACTCATTTTACTGTCCCTCCATCAAACACTCCCTCATCTTACTGTCCCTCCATCAAACACTCCTTCATCTATCTCACTATCCCTCCATCAGATACTTCTTCATCTATCTCACTATCCCTCTGTCAATCCCTCCATCTTCTCTATGTTATCCCTCTCTGTCAGTGCACAAAATAAACATACACTTATTATGAATATTTTTGGTATTAATTAACCAAGGAAAAACTAACATTTATAATTCAGTTTTACATTCATCGTAAACATTAAAATTATTTTTTTTTATTTCTTATGAGCCATACAATTTATTTACAGCAGTTATAGTGTATTCAAACTGATTATATTTAGAATTTTATCCTTTTGTATTACAAATATACCATGGTACTTCGAATTTTGGCCGAAATTTGTTCCAGAAAGCTGTTCGAGTGCCATTACTGAACGAATTTGTTCCCATAAGGAATAATGTAAATTAGATTAGTCCGTATCAGACCCCCAAAATTACACTTACAAAAGTACTTACAAAAATACACTTACATAATTGTTCGAGTTGGGAGCTGTTCGAAATTCGAGGTACCACTGTAATTTGATACAGTATAAGGCTCAGAAGAATGCCATTGATTATGTGAGTGCATTTCAGGCTGATTAATCATAAGGTTCACATACTACTTATTGTAATGTAAGCAAGATAGCATTTATGAAGGGATTCAAGTTAACCGATTAGCCAGACTTGAGTCCTGGAGGTGGGAAGTATAGTGCCTGCACCCTTCTGGCAAAATAGTGATGGAGTGAGTGATGGTGAAAGTGTTTCTTCATTTTTAGGTTACCCTACCTAAGTGGGAGATGGCCAGTTTTTTAAAAAAAAGAAAACAGCTGCCAGAATTTTTTCCATATCAAAACTGTTAACAAATTTAGATTACCTGTTTGTTTACCTGGAGTTTACCTGGAGAGAGTTTCGGGGGTCAACGCCCCCGCGGCCCGGTCTAGTTACAGGAGCAGAACTAAGCTTGTAGTGTCCCATCTGTGGCATTTACTCTCTTGTAAAGTTCAAGTTTCCAGTGGTTGTAGAAGTTACTGCCTACTTTTGTAAGCCTTTCTGTTATTCTTCCACCGTATATGTCAGGGAAATTTTTTTTTTTTAGTATTCTTGCATCAGATTTTATTTAGAAATTGGTAGTTTTCTGAGTTACTTATTCTACTCAGTGTATTCATTGACATTACAGTACTTTTTTCTCCTAATAATTCCCTGTCATTTTGAGAATAAGAATGATACTCTTGGTTTAATGATATTTAGATTTACATTTCTGTATCTTCTTTGACAGGAGATTCCCACCGTGCGGCCTTCACCCCACTTTGACCCGGGTAGTGATGCTTCGGTTCTGAGAAAAGCCATGAAGGGCTTTGGCACAGATGAGGCTGCCATCATCAACGTTCTTTCCCGCAGAACCTCACACGAGCGACAGCAGATTATGTTAAAGTATCAGCAGGCTTTTGGCAGGGTTAGTCTGAGATGTGGATAAATATTATGCAAGTTTTCAGTGTACATCCTTATTTAGAAATGCATTTTTTATTTAAAATTTTTAGAGAGTTATGAAATACAATACAAATCATACCACAGACGGGGCTTGAACTCGCGGTTAGCGAGTCTAAAACTCCAGACCCGATGTGTTAGCCACTGGGCCAGCTAACAACAATACAAAACAGTTTTTATGGTTATGTAATCTTTTATTGATGTAAAGATACATAATACACTACAGTACTGTAGTTAAACTTCATATTTCAGGACCAAATTTAGCTTCTAAATGCAAAGGATTAAAAAATTATATTATACTGAAGTGAATTGTGCAGAAAGATAACTAAAAGTTAAGAAATTACTTTTTGAAATTGGTGAATTGTCAGTTGGCTGATATCACTGAGGAGACCTCGAGCTTTGTAAAGGACTCTCATATCATTGAAAAGTTGAAGTAACAGTTGCACAATACATTGTTGGTATGAGAAAAGTTTTTGTGTTAGAGGTAAGCAATGTTCACTTTAAGAAACATACTCTGAGACCTGGCTGCAGGGATGATGGAGTGAGTGTTAGTGAAAGTGTTTCTTCCTTTTTTGGGGGGGGCCACCCTGCCTCAGTGGGAAATCAAATCAAATCAAAGTTTATTCTCTAGAAGGATTACAATGCAGGGTTTACAGATTTTGGTTATTGTGTGATTTACATGTAGTAAAATACTAATTACAGAGGGGGCCACTAGGACACCTAGCATGGCTAGGCATTTCGGGCAAACTTAGATTAATTCTTAACCCTAAATTATAACAAATTGTGGAGTAAGTTGACTAAATACTAAGTGACTAAATACTAAGTGACAAATACTAGTTTGTGAGTTTAGCAATGTTTTGGCACAATACATAGTTTCTATTAAATGGTCAATGTAATAGTGTATTTATATATTTTAAACATTCAGATAATTGTAATATCAGTGTTGAAAGATGAAAATTTTATCTATTTGTGCATTTTGCATCTGTATTTTGTCTTTTCATATTGAGTGTTTAAGTATTAATAAAATGTAAGTGGATTTTTTTTCATGTAAAAACAACGTATTACCACTATTGTAATGTTAAGACTACAAGTTTGAGTAATATGTACACAGGATGTTCCTGTGAAATATACAAAAACCTGAGGTGTCTGTGTCTTTTGTTTACTGTTTATCTGTGGTTTTTGTATTTCCCTTACCTGCGATATAGGAGGAGGGAGGTGGCACAAAGAAAGGACTAACTGGGGTAAGTTACTCCCATGGCTCATTATTCACCTTCTAGATCTGTGCAGACTATCTTGTGCGCATCCCATGCATGATGCTCCAGGGGCTGTGAACGCTATGGTGTCTAAATCACAAAGCACAGGACACATTAAAGTTTCATCATTTTTTCAGGGCCATGTTTTGTTTAATTGAGTACCTAGTTCAAATTCAGTTTTTTTATTTCTTTTATGCAGTTACAGATAATGTAGTTTACACGTACAGGTGAGCCTTGACTTACAGTGGGGTTATGCTCCAATGAAGCCATATACTAAGTCAAAAATATTGTAAGTCAAATATGATATGCTAAATAAGTAAATAAAGAACTACTGTCACTGAATAAGCAAATACAGCCTCTCTTCACTTAGCGATGTACTTGTTTACCGACGACTCACACTTACGATGGGCTCTCTGACTAGTATGCATACCTAAATGATGTATATTAGAGCTGATTTCCTCTATTCTTTTTATTAGAATATACAGTACACTACTGTATAAACATTTAAAAATACAGTGGTACCTCAAGTTTCGAACAGCTCCCAACTCAAACAATTATGTAAGTGTATTTTTGTAAGTGCTTTTGTAAGTGTATTTTTGGGGGTCTGAAACGGACTAATCTAAGTTACATTATTCCTTATGGGAACAAATTCGTTCGGTATCGGCACTCGAACAGCCTTCTGGAACGAATTAAGTTCATAACTCGAGGTACCACTGTATACTAAAAATGTTATAAATGGTGCAAGGGTGACATAAAGCAGTATCAAAGATGGTTGACATAAACCCTCTACCATTATAGTATGCTCCTCGTTTAGTGACGAATTCATTTACCAATGCAGTATTAGGAACGGTACTCCATCGTTAAGTGAGGAGAGGCTGTATACAAATAATTACTGTAACTAATTAATTACCAGTATTGAAAAGAAAAAAATGTGTACCTGCTGCCTTCATGCTGATAGTTATCTTAAGCTTCATTGCCACAGTAATTGCTTTTGCACCGTCATAAAGTCTAAATATCGTAAGTTGAACTATTGTAAGTCAAAGAGCACCTGTAATATATTGTTAGGCACGAAAGAAAGCCAGTATTTGCTTTTAAATTTCTGTATACTATACTTCATAATATGGAACATCAGTTTAGTATACCATGGTAATGAAATAATTGCGAACAAGCAATACAACGTGCAAAACAATCACAGTGGGGGAGTTGAATGATAGCTCTAGGCCTTTCATGTTGCAATCAACATATCTTCAGGAGCTTGCAATGCTGCAGAAATGAGTAGGAAGTCCGGTAGATTCATCAAGGAAACGAGTAACTAGGTCGAGTCATTCCCTTGAACGAATTTACCTGGATTTCATACTCATTTCTGAAACTTTGCAAGCTCCTGAAGATGTGTTGATAGCAACACAAAAGGCCTAGAGCTCTCAGTTAACTCTCCCTGTGTTTTTTTAGCTTACCATGGTAACATGAGTGCCTTATTAAGTAGCATGCATGTGCCTGTAAAAATGTTAAAACATTTTTATAAATATTGCCATCACAATTTTTTTTTTAGTAATATCAGAGATATTTACATGGCATGATCACTGAGCTCAAGACTGATTTACTTTGTGTATAAACATTACAGATGGTAAAGTAACACACTCTGAAGGCATGACCATTATCTCATTACTCTGCCTCTCCAGTGGTATTACGTACATCGCCTCCAGTGGTATTACATCACATGATACAGCTACACAAATTATCATACATAGTAACATATGTGTAAATTACCTAGGATAATCCATAATGTTTTGCCTCGACAGTAGGCTTCTTGAGTTGAATACAGAGAAGGCAACAAGCAGTTGAGTTGTAAAGATGGTGTAATCAGTCCATTACCCTAGAAGACAGTTTTAAGGTGGTCAGTACCTGGTCGGTACCTGACCAGCCGGGCTGTGGCTCGTACATTGGATTGGGTGCAGCCAGCAGTAACAGCCTGGTTGATCAGGCTCTGATCCACCATGAGGCCTGGTCACAGACCAGGCTGCGGGGGCGTTGACCCCCGGAACTCTCTCCAGGTAAACTCCAGTCCCTCAGCCTGGAGAAGAGTTCTGTTCTATAGTTGGGAACATTGTACCAGACTATGGAACAGAACTCTTCTCCAGCCTGAGGGACTGGCTACCTCAGAACTACATTATCAAGGGTGATGGACTGATTACATCTTTTTACATCTCTACTGTTTCTACTGCCTCCTCTGTTTGAAGAACTGTTTAGGTGAAACATTTTGGAATAAAGATACCCGGAGAGGGTTTAGGGGGTCATCGCCACCCGGCTCGATCTGAGACCAGGCCTCGTGGTGGATCAGGATCTGATCAACCAGGCTGTTACTGTTGCACATGTATCTTACCTATCAACTTGAGTATCTGTATTGATGCACTGCTTCATTACACAGCAAACTTCTGCAGTTGAATACAGTCAAATATAAAACCAGAGATAGTAGAAATAAATATGAGGCAATCAATTCAAATTCAAATTTTTATTTCTATTTATGCTGTACAAAGATAATGTAGATTACATGTAATAAAGCATTGTTAGACACAAAGATAATGTAGATTACATGTAATAAAGCATTGTTAGACACAAAAGAAAGCCACTAGTATGCAATTTATTTTGGGCAAACTAATTATAACACTAAACCCTTTCAGGGTCCAAGGCCAAAATCGGAAGGAGTGCCCCAGTGTCCAAGAAATTTTGAAAAAAAAAAAAAATTATTTTTTCTTACAGAATTAAAGAGTATATTTTTGTGAAGGTAATAAAATAAAAAAAAAATCTGCTCAGTACTTACCGAGATACAGTGCCGAGAAGTTGACCCAAAATGACCGGGTAGTGGCAACATCGACGATTTCCACATACGCGCATTACTTTATTTTACGTTTTTTATAGTTTTTTCTTTTCTTTTCTAATTTTTTTCTTTTCCTACTAACATTTGGGGCCTGAGAGACCAATACTGTATATAATGTATATATATAAACTCACTGTATTGAACACAATAGCTGCACTAAAGTTATCATAATATTGTTTACCACTTTTGTTTATTACAATAAACATGCACAAATCTTGTATAATACTAATGTTCTATCATATATTTACATATGTACAATCACTGGACATGTTTTTAGAACTGCTGCAGCTTGTGGAACTCCTTGAAACAAGGCACCATACACAGAGGTACCTTACATTCCTCGCACATAAACCGAGTGTCTTTGCGTCTTTGTTGCCGTCGTTTTGTTTGTGCACAGACAACACAACTCTTCTGAGCAAATTTCTTCTTAGTTGCAGGAAGCTGTATTATGAAGTGATCACCTTCCCTCCTCAAACGCCTGGGTATATCCTGAGGAGTTCGAGGACGGTTTTGTATAGCAGGTGTTGTTACCTGGTATTTCATTATAAGTTGTCCGACAACAGACAAACAAAATTCACTATACGGTGGTCTGTTGCCAGTCTTCACTTGGTACATATTATATGCATTGAGCATTGAAATGTCCATGAGATGGAAGAAAAGTCTCATATACCACTTGTAACACTTATGAACACAATCAACAAAGCCAATCTACATATCACATTTGTCAACCAAGCGCATGTTTTGTGTATAATCAATCACTGTCACTGGTTTTTGAATATGTTCATTAGTCATTCTATCAACTTTGCCGCTGTCTTGCATTTCGTTACGGTGAATGGTTGTCAACAATGTGACATCTCGTTTGTCATGCCACCGTAATGCCATGATATTCATTGGCAATAAACACCTACACCTCATCACCACGAGTGCCTGCGTTGAACCTGGGCATATGTTTACGATTAGAATGCACTGTGCCACACACATCTGTCTTGTTCACTGGCAAGAAATCACTGAGTAAAGAGCTTGTGTACCAGTTATCAGTATATAATGTATGCCCCTTACCAAGATAAGGTGCCATCATGCTTCTCACTACGTCACCTGAGATACCCAATAACATTTTGGTATCTCTCAATGTTTTACTTCCCGTGTATACAACAATATCCAATACCAGGCCACTGTCACAGTCACAGAGTACAAACAGTTTTATACCAAAACGTTTCCTCTTGCTCGGTATGTAATGTTTGAATAACAGTCTACCTTTGAACAAAATCAAAGATTTGCCAAGTACAAGATTCTTGAATGGATAAAAGTACATGTTGAACTTTTCTTTCAGATACATAAAAACATATTTAATCTTGTATAACCTGTCACTTCTGTCAGGCCTGGTTTTGTCTGAGAAGTGCAACATATGTAACAGTAAGATAAACCTGTTCACTGGGATGATTTCACTGAAGACCGGGGTAGAAATTAGCCGATCTGTGGACCAGTATGCTTTTATATTATGCTTATAGACGTGAGGCATAAGCATTATTGTTGCAAAAAGCAAATACATTTCTGCAACAGTCGTCTCTTTCCACCGGTGTAGTCTTGACTGTGGTGATATCATCGTATTTGCCATGGTGTACTCAAAATACTTGTTACTTTCCCTGACAATAGTTTCTATCAAGGGCTGGTCAAAGAATGGTTCAAAAAATTCCAGTTCATTGGCAGTGGTTCCAAGGGGACAAGTAGGTAGAATTTCACTTTGAGAATCATCAAAGTGGTGGGGCTTGGGAACAAAATTGGGATTTTGCTGCCAATCCCAGATACGGTTTACTGGTGGATACTGGACATCATAGGCTGGTTGTGCTGGTAGTTGTGGTTGTGGTGGGCTGGTGGCTGACACTCCGCTTTGTCCTTGAACTGAGGAGTCAGCAGCGTGGGTCCCAGCCTGGGCTGGTGAGTCACGCATGGCCGTGGCACTACCATCACCACTACCACCTACTGATGCCTGTGGTCTATCCATGCCAAGTGTAGCCACATCATCCTCACTTTCACTGTCTATTCCTGGTGTAGGGCCACGGGATGTACTCTGGGATGTACTCCGTCCCCTGGGCACTGCATAGGGAACACTACCCGAGCGCATGCGGTGGCGTATATACCGACGCTTCACTGGTGAACATGTTTCCTCACTATCACTACTCGAATGATCGTCAAGAACAATAAAATCACAATCCACGTCACTATCATCATCATCATTACTGAAGTCAGAGGCCTGGCCACGCGAAAATAATAGTTTTCTCTTGCGATGAGGTACAACTGACCGTGACTGAGGAGTGCCTACACCAGAGGTAGAAGGGTGAGGATCGTCAGGGTTTTCTGCACTATTATCGATATCCTGGTCATTCCTTTCAGTCACTAACTGATCAAAGCCAAAGAATTCGTCTTCATTTCCACTTCCATCAGAGTCAGAACTATCAGATAGGAAGAGGAGAGTCCCAATTTTCCTTGGAGTGAGAGCTGACTTGCGATGAGGCATGGTGAACAAAGGTAACTGAGCCGGCATTCCCACAATGCTATGCGGGCGCCTAGAATTTTTGTATACAGCGCACACACACCACGCAGACCCGTTCTCTCACATGTAGGCCTACCAGCGTTTTTGCGCTAAATTTGACGCCGCTAGAATTTTGGCGTAGATCTATGGTTTGGACCCAGAATGTAAAGCCGTAGATCTACGGCATGGACCCTGAAAGGGTTAAAGACTAATTAAGAATTAGGCATCAAAATTATGCCTCAGTAGAAGGCATCTCCTACCAAGGCTGAGGGACTATTCACCCCAAAATTACTTCTACTGTCTCCTGTTTTGTTTTTGTCTGTATTCAACTGAAGAAGCCAGATGTGTAGGTTAAACACATGATAAAAGATACCTAAGTGATGCTTATGTGTCTTGTTCAATTGTATTTTCCTGTCAAGGTGTACACTTAATATTTTATTCCTTATCCTGTCTTCGAATATGTCAATTATTTACACTCATGTTCAATTGAATATTTTTTCTTTATTCCCCAAAATTCCTTTCATCAATTTCATTGCCACTTTTTGCTTGCAAATTGGAAATACCATCCAACAGACACTTTATATCTTCTGCTTTGTTTTCATGCATTTTGTATACATATTTTTCAATGTAGCCTTATAAAGCTCCTCTATATACAGTAGTGCAGATTTTTGTAAATGCAGTTGAAAAAGTACATTAAAATTTGAAAATTGAAAGTTGAATAATGCATGTAAGGTCTTAATAGTGTGTGTCATTCAGTTTTTGGTACTTTTTCAATTGCATTTACAAAAATTTGCATTACATACATAGAATGGGTTTATCAGAGAGCTTACTGCATACTAGTTGAAAATTATCTATTTATAATTGGTAGTTATTCTTTATTCTCATAAAAACAGCTTGCTTTAATTATGTGTGTATTGTCTTGGAGTATATGTTCACTGTCACGATGTAAATGTATGCTGTCTGGTTATACATGTATACTGTCTACCTTGGTATACATAAATGTATACTGTCTGCCTTGGTATACATGTGTACTGTCTTGGTATACATGTATACTATCTTGGTGTACATGTGTACTGTTGGTGTATAGATATCCTATTGGTATGTAGGTATTTTTTTGTGTGTACATATATATACTGTCATCATGAGCTTTACAGACAGTGCATATGCAAATGTGTATTGTAATCATATGCCTTTTTTTTTTTTTTTTCAAAATACTTTCCTCTCACAATTATGCGCATCAGAATAAAACGGAAAGAATTCTGCATTTGTCTTGGGTTGTGCGACTAACCATGCTATCGCCATGGGATTTTAAGTTGAAATTCTTTGGAATTATATAAAGAGTTCATGCTTGCTTCTAGGCACAGTATTGACTTCTAAATTCGCATCACTCGAAGGGTCTTGTGTACAGTTAGGCCTCGATTAGTGGAAGTTCAGTAAGTGAGAATTTCAGTTTAGTGCGAAATTAATTAATGCTAGTCCCCCTTCCCCCCAAAAAAAAAAATGTGTGCAAAACTGATGTATTTCGTATAGTATGAATTGGTATATGTACTAATCTGAAAACTTCACTGGATTCATTATTTGCACAAATTGAGACCTAACTGTATATAAGTAAGATTTCTAATAAAGCTCCTATATATAGAGCAATTTTCTGGTGAATTTGATTTGAAAAACTTCATCCAGAATTGAATAGCACATACTGTGACGACCTTTCCACGAGCTATTCAATTTAGGATGAACTTTTTCTGTCACATTCACAAAAAATCACACAGTATTGAGGAACTTCAAAAAAGAGCTTGTGCTCCACATTTTATCTCACTTGTTAAGGTTTCTATTTAAAACATTCAATCATTTTATGCATGTTAGATATAAGATGTGATTTTAAAATCTTGCACTATTAATTTATAATGTGAATTTTTTATATATAATTGAAAATTGAAGTAAAATAATTGTAATTGAATTAATAAGTCTGTGTACACACACACACACACACACACACACACACACACACACACACACACACACACACACACACACACACACACACACACACACACACACACACACTCACACACACACACACACACACACACACACACACACACACACACACACACACACACACACACACACACACACACACACACACACACACACACACACACACACACACACACACACACACACACACACACACACACACACACACACACACACACACACACACACACAAGATGTTCAGAGATGGGACACAGAAACAAGGGGTTACAATTGGAAGCTTAAGACTCAGATGAGTCAAAGAGATGTTAGGAAGTATTTCTTCAGTCTTAGAGGTGTCAGGAGTAGAATAGTCTGGAAAGTGACATAGTGGAGGGAGGAACCATACATAGTTTTAAGATGAAGTATGATTAGCTCATGGAGCAGGGAGAGAGAGGACCTAGTAGCGATCAGTGAAGAGGCTGGGTGAGGAGCTATGTCTCGACCCCTGCAACCACAAATAGGTGAGCACATGCACGCACATATACACACATGCATTCACTTACCTCTTACCTTTGTAATTATAAATAGCACAGGTATTTATAGTACACATAGATGTCATTATTACACAACATACAGATGATCCTTGACTTACCATGGGGTTACGTTCCGACAAACCTAACTTAAGTTGAAAATATCACAAATAAATAGCACAGGTATTTATAGTACACATAGATGTCATTATTACACAACATACAGATGATCCTTGACTTACCATGGGGTTACGTTCCGACAAACCTAACTTAAGTTGAAAATATCACAAGTCGAATATGAATGATATGCTAAATAAGTAAATAACTACTGTACTGTCACCGAATAAGTAAATAAACAAATAATTACTATAACTAATTAAATACCATTATTGAAAAGTAAATAAATGAATACAAATAATGGACTTCCTGCCTTCATGATGAGCATTTGTCTCAGGTTTCATCTCCAAAATACACCTACCATCCGACTTATGACCTGCTCGACTTACGACTGCTCGACTTACGATCGTGTTTTTTATGCCAAATTTCTGGGAAATAAACAACTATTTGTGTTGTACACAGTGTTTATCCTAAACCTTACAGTATAAAATACAGTACTAACAACATAAAAAGTCAAGTAAAACATGAAATACCAAAATAAAACAATAAAATAAAGGCATTACAAAAATGTGATGTTGATATTCAGTAGTAAAGTTTGACTTATGACCATTTCGACTTACGACCGGTTTCTCGGAACCGAACTCGGTTGTAAGTCGGATGGTAGGTGTAATTGCACCATTGTATAGTCGAAATATTGTAAGTCAAGAATCACCTGTACTTACATTTTAGAGTGACATCATTGCTAGTTTCTAGGTCTCTAGTGTGACTTCGTCTTGCTCTTGTAGTCACACAATATTCTAGTAATTTATATGTACAACATCGCTAGTAAAATCTTAATTTGATAAACTGTTAATGGAATTATTTCAGTTAAATCTGAATAATGTTAAAAAATAGTAAAAAACACAAACTTATGTTGTCTGCTACTCTAAATGCAATTTACTGATATTCGTTATTAAACATTGAATATAAAGAGTTAAAAGTACTATTATTAAAGAAGATATTATTTGCTATTTTCTGTAAGTCTGTTATGTCGAGGATATTGATTCTCCTTATTGTAAAGTTATTTAAGAAAATGAGTCTGTCAGTAATTTGTTTTAAACAATAGCTAAAAAAAATAGCTAAAAAGAAAAATGCAACAATTAACCCTTAAATGGTCCAAATGTATATATACGTTTTTTCAACATTTGAAAGTATGTAAAAAAATATAGATCATCTTTTTTTTTTCATTTAAAAATGTGTAAAAAACTTTTATCTACATTTGTTTTTTTGTTATGTTCAAAAATATGTAAAAAAATGTAGATCTACTTTTGGAGCACTATGGATTTGAACGTCGATCTGTTTGGACCGTTTAAGGGTTAATCAGTACATTTTTGTTTTCAAGTCTTGAGTTTGGCTTCGTTTTACCAGGATTGACAACAGTTTGATGGCACATAGTATATGCACTAACTTTGTTTACCAAACGGACAGGATTTGGTGAAGGATTTGAAGAGTGAACTTAGCGGCAAGTTTGAAGACGGGATCATTGCTCTGATGACACCGCTGCCAATCTACCTTGCCCAGGAAATCAACAATGCCATCGCAGGGATTGGCACGAATGAGAGAACACTGGTGGAAATTCTCTGCACTAGGGATAATGCTTCTCTCATGTGAGTCTTGCATCTCATGAAGGTTTCAGTAGAATTTTTTTTTTTACTAGACCCTTGCTTAGGCATTTTAGTCGCCTCTTACAACACGCATGAGTTACAAGTGATGTCTCGTTGCCAAAACATTAATTTTCACCTCCAGTTTTTAAATCTTTTTTTTGTTTAGGGAGATCAAGAATGCCTACTACCATCGCTACCATAAGAAATTAGAGAATGACCTTGGAGGAGACACTTCTGGAGACTTCCGTCGTCTCCTAATTTCCATGTGTGCCTGCAGCAGGGATGAACATAACCATGATCCAGCACTAGCTAACAACCTTGCCCAACAACTCTATCATGCAGGTCAGTCAAGCTCCAAATCCTCACTACCGTGTACATAAATGTAGATAAATTCAAATTCAAATTCAGAATTTATTTCCACATAATAATAATAATACGTAATAATAACAATAATAATAATAGTTTATTTCAGCATACAATGTTTGTACAAAGGAGAACGACATTTGGGTGTACATGCCAAAAGTCCCTGTATATACCGAGCATTTTGGGCAAACTTTACATTAACTTAAGATTAATAAAGCAGTAACAATAAAGTGTACATTTAGGAGTTTACAATAAATACAAGAGAATTAATTATTCTGTTAGTTTATGCTATATGGCTTTAACACTTGATAATGCATGTAGAAACCCCATGGTTATACAGAACATTTCAAACAAGCGTAAGCCTAACTTAAGACTACAAGTGCCTGCATGCTGAAGGAGGGATGGAGATATGTTGCAGTTTTTGAACTGTAATATTATCACTCATTCCATCACTCTCTTGCCAGAGTCATGCCAATACGTACTACAGTTTAAAAACTGCAACATGTCTGTGTATTATTATTATCATTTTTATTTATTATATTAGCATTATTATTTTTTTTCAACAAGTCGGCTGTCTCCCACCGAGGCAGGGTGACCCAAAAAGAAAGAAAATCTCCAAAAAGAAAATACTTTCATCATCATTCAACACTTTCACTTCACTCATACATAATCACTGTTTTTGCAGAGGTGCCCAGAACACAACAGTTTAGAAGCATATACGTATAAAGATATACAGCATATCCCTCCAAACTGCCAATATCCCAACCCCTCCTTTAAAGTGCAGGCATTGTACTTCCCATTTCCAGTACTCAAGTCTGGCTATATAAAAATAACCAGTTTCCCTGAATCCCTTCACTGAATATTACCCTGCTCACACTCCAACAACTCGTCAAGTCCCAAATACCATTCGTCTCCATTCACTCCTAACACGCTCACGCATGCTTGCTGGAAGTCCAAGCCCCTCGCCCACAAAACCTCCATTACCCCCTCCCTCCAACCTTTTCCAGGACAACCTCTACCCCTCCTTCCTTCCTCTACAGATTTATACGCTCTCCATGTCATTCTACTTTGATCCATTCTAAGTAACCAAACCACCTCAACAACCCCTCTTCAACCCTCTGATTAATACTTTTATTAACTCCATATCTCTTCCTAATTTCCACACTCCGAATTCTCTGCATAGTATTTACACCACACATTGCCCTTTGACAGGACATGTCCACCACCTCCAACCGCCTCCTCGCTGCAGCATTTACAACCCAAGCTTCACACCCATATAAGAGTGTTGGTACTACTATACTTTCATACATTCCCTTCTTTGCCTCCATAGATAATGTTTTTTGTCTCCACATATACCTCAATGTACCACTCACCTTTTTTCCTTTATCAATTCTATGGTTAACCTCATCTTTCATAAATCCATCTGCTGACACGTCAACTCCCAAATATCTGAAAACATTCACTTCTTCCATACTCCCCCTCTCCAATTTGATATCCAATTTTTCTTTATCTAAATCATTTGATACTCTCATCACCTTACCCATTTCTATGTTCTCTTTCAACTTTCTACCTTTACACACTCTCTCAAACTTGTCCACTAACCTTTGCAATTTTTCTTTAGAATCTCCCATAAGCACAGTATCATCAGCAAGAAGTAACTGTGTCAATTCCCATTTTGTATTTGATTCCCTATAATTTAATCCCACCCCTTTCCCCAACACCCTAGCATTTACTTCGTTTACAACCCCATCTATAAATATATTAAACAACCAAGTTGACATTACACATCCCTGTCTAAGACCTACTTTTACCGGGAAGTATTCTCCCTCTCTTCTACACACCCTAACCTGAGCCTCACTATCCTCATAAAAACTCTTTACAGCACTTAGTAACTTCCTACCTATTCCATATACACTTGCAACATCTGCCACATTGCTCCTCTATCCACTCTGTCATATGCCTTTTCTAAATCCATAAATGCAATGAAAACTTCTGTACCTTTATCTAAATACTATTATTATCATTATTTGTTTTTTCAACAAACTGGCCTAATCCCACCAAGGCAGGGTGACCCAAAAAGAAAAATGAAAGTTTCTCATTTTAAATTTAGTAATGCGTACAGGAAGAAGGGGTTACTAGCCTCTTAAGCCCAGTATTTTAGTCGCCTTTTACAACATAAAATAATTTCTTACGTTCTTATTGTTGTAACTCTTTTAGGTGAAGGGAAGATGGGCACTGATGAGGCAGAATTCAACCGCATCTTGTCTTCATACTCCTACCCTTTACTGCGCTGTGTGTTTGAGGAATACTCTAAGATCAGCAAGAAGAGTTTTGGTGATGCTATAAATGCTGAGTTGTCTGGAGATTTGAAGCTTGGCATGCAGGCAATCTGTTAGTATTCTCATTATAAGTAACATACCTGTGGCCAGTTGAAAGGATATTTCTGTCCTTGTAGCCATGTTGACAGCCTCTTATAACTTGCAGCCATTGCTTGTTATGAGTTCAATCTTATAATTATTCATGTATTGTACATAATTATACATTGTATTTCTTAATAATTTTAACATTGCTTTCTGCCTTAAAATTATTACTCATTACTCAGTAAGTAAAACTAATCTCCTGCTATAGACACGTCCATCCTGAACCGTCCTGAGTACTTTGCCAAGGAGCTGCGTGCTGCAATGGCAGGTCTGGGCACCAATGATCGTGCTCTGATTCGCCTGGTGGTGTCTCGCTGTGAAATAGACATGGGCAATATCAAACAAGAATACCATAAACTGTACAAGAAACCTCTAGATCAGGACATCAAGGTTGGTCAAACAGTTTTACATACCTTATTATTATATAATGTTAGAGTAAAAGACTTCAGAGTGAAAGGGTAATTTTTTCAATGTATCAGTGGTCCTTGATTTATGATGGAGTCATGTTCCGACAAACCCATTGTAAGTCAAATATAAATGTGAGATGCTAATAAATTTTTTTTTTTTTTTCAACAAGTCGGCCGTCTCCCACCGAGGCAGGGTGACCCAAAAAAGAAAGAAAATCCCCAAAAAGAAAATACTTTCATCATCATTCAACACTTTCACCTCACTCACACATTATCACTGTTTTTGCAGAGGTGCTCAGAATACAACAGTTTAGAAGCATATACGTATAAAGATACACAACATATCCCTCCAAACTGCCAATATCCCAAACCCCTCCTTTAAAGTGCAGGCATTGTACTTCCCATTTCCAGGACTCAAGTCCGACTATATGAAAATAACCGGTTTCCCTGAATCCCTTCACTAAATATTACCTTGCTTACACTCCAACAGATCGTCAGGTCCCAAGTATCATTCGTCTCCATTCACTCCTATCTAACACGCTCATGCACGCTTGCTGGAAGTCCAAGCCCCTCGCCCACAAAACCTCCTTTACCCCCTCTTTCCAACCCTTTCGAGGATGACCCCCTACCCCTCTTTCCTTCCCCTATAGATTTATATGCTTTCCATGTCATTCTACTTTGATCCATTCTCTCTAAATGACCAAACCACCTCAACAACCCCTCTTCTGCCCTCTGACTAATGCTTTTATTAACTCCACACCTTCTCCTAATTTCCACACTCCGAATTTTCTGCATAATATTTACACCACACATTGCCCTTAGACAGGACATCTCCACTGCCTCCAACCATCTCCTCGCTGCTGCATTTACCACCCAAGCTTCACATCCATATAAGAGTGTTGGTACTACTATACTTTCATACATTCCCTTCTTTGCCTCCATAGATAACGTTTTTTGACTCCACATATACCTCAACGCACCACTCACCTTTTTTCCCTCATCAATTCTATGATTAACCTCATCCTTCATAAATCCATCCGCCGACACGTCAACTCCCAAGTATCTGAAAACATTCACTTCTTCCATACTCCTCCTCCCCAATTTGATATCCAATTTTTCTTTATCTAAATCATTTGATACCCTCATCACCTTACTCTTCTATGTTCACTTTCAACTTTCTACCTTTACACACATTCTCAAACTCATCCACTAACCTTTGCAATTTTTCTTTAGAATCTCCCATAAGCACAGTATCATCAGCAAAAAGTAACTGTGTCAATTCCCATTTTGAATTTGATTCCCCATAATTTAATCCCACCCCTCTCCCGAACACCCTAGCATTTACTTCTTTTACAACCCCATCTATAAATATATTAAACAACCATGGTGACATTACACATCCCTGTCTAAGACCTACTTTTACCGGGAAGTATTCTCCCTCTCTTCTACACACCCTAACCTGAGCCTCACTATCCTCATAAAAGCTCTTTACAGCATTTAGTAACTTACCACCTATTCCATATACTTGCAACATCTGCCACATTGCTTCTCTATCCACTCTATCATATGCCTTTTCTAAATCCATAAATGCAATAAAACATACACAATAAAAACTTCCCTACCTTTATCTAAATACTGTTCACGTATATGCTTCAATGTAAACACTTGATCTACACATCCCCTACCCACTCTGAAGCCTCCTTGCTCATCCGCAATCCTGCATTCTATCTTACCTCTAATTCTAATGGGTAATTATATTAAGTTTCATCTCCCAAGTAATTGCTTTTGCACCATTGAAAGGCCAAAATATCGTAAGTCAAGGAGCACCTGTAGTTATCTTACCTCAAAAAGTCTCTCCCTTGTCATATTTTTACAGTAAGCTAGCCTACACTATGTATCTCCTTAGATGCAGATTTAGAATGAAACAGGTAAAGAATGTGTTTTGATGTTGAGATTAAGTATTAATTGCATCGCATTTTCAATAGGAAATGACAGACAGCTTGTTATGGTTGTAATGGGTTATGAAATTCAGAGTAACAGTAATAGTGTACTCTCCTGAAGTCACCGGATAACAACGAACGCAGTCGACACCACAGCATCTATAGACGATCAAACATAAACAGAATAACAAACAAAGGATTTAATTCTTCCACTGTTATAATAATAATAGTAATAATAATAATAATAATAATAATAATAATATCTTTATTTCTACATGTACAAGGTATACAGGCTTAGCTGACATCAATGACATGCTACTATACTGTATAGAAAGCCGTTTGTTATGCTGAGCATTTCGGGCAAATTAGGTCAGTTTTGTCCCAGGATGTGACCCACACAAGCCATCTAACACCCAGGTACCCATTTTATACTGATGGGTGAACAGGGACTGCAGGTGTCTTACGGAAACATGTCCCTAATGTTTTCCAGCCGTACCGGAGATTCAAACTCCGAACCTCAGTGTGTGAGGTGAGTGTGCTAGTGATCGAGCTACAGGACACACTGTTCCCAAGACATTACACAGGTAATTGCTGTTGTGTTTGTAAATTTCAAGGACGTGTGTGAAGACATGGAAGGTACACACTGTAATGGTTCTGTAGTATAGAAATGGCATGTTTTTTTTTTTTTTGTCCTCTTTTTCTTAATTCAACAGTATGCATACCTCTTCAGTGCTAAAAGATCATAGAGATAAAGACACCATGACTACAATCTTTCAAAAGTGTTTGAAAGGACACTAGAAATTTATTGTTTTGATAAGTGGTAGAACAGTGGAATAGCTTACAGTAAGAGGGAATAAATGTTGTGACCACTAACATTTAAAAAAAAAAAAGTACTATAGATTAGATTAGTGGATTTTTGGTGCCTACAATGCCAAAAGATTTTGTTCATCATTAATATTACAATTGGGAATGTGTTCTTGTCAAGTTAATCACATTATATTACTGCAGTATTAATAGTGCAATTATTTCAATACAGAATTGCCACTTAAAAGTATTATAACTATTATGACTCATTAATTATTGATACATATAATTGAAATCTTAATAAAAAAAGCTTTTTTGAAATTATATTTAGAATTTTTATTAATCATGTCTTTTTAGTATGGAAATAAGCCACTCTGATTGGCTTGGATTATCCTGAGTTATTAACTTTCAATAGTTAGTAAACCAAATACTGTAGAATCTTCTAGACATTTTTCTGCAGTCTACAGCCCAGAAATAATGGAAATAGATCACTTTGTATGACTTTTTTTTAGGTTATGCTGATGGATAATTAAGTTGTAATAAACAGCTGTCAATAAATACATGGAAAGGTGGACAAGGGGCTTGAATCACAGTCCATAAATTGCCTAGACGGTAGAGTGTCGAACTGTCAGTTTATGGACCACTGTTCGAGTGCCTCCTCCACCCTTCTGTTTATTCATATGTTACTATGTATGATGACTGTACTTACGTCACCTGTACCTAAAAAACTTTTTTGCCACTTTTTTTTGTAGGGGTTCCGAAGAATGTCTTTAATTATACGTATAAGTAAATAAATGTTAATGAATCACACTTTTCAGATATTTTTGATAATAGGGTTGGCCTTGAGTAATGCTTTTTAATGTCAGTTGGATCATGGCTTGAATTATTATCTGGAAAAGATTGGGATATAAAGTCATTTGTTGAAGACTTTAGTTATAGCTGTGGTTAGTAGAAATTTCCTTCTTGAGGCATTTATTAATGTTATAAACTTTCCAATAAATTTTGTAAAGGGTGTAAAGTAAATTTTTTAATTATACGCAAGAGTAGAATGTACTACCATTAATTTACTCATATCTTCCAATTGTTACAGAGTGAAACTTCTGGAGATTACAAGAAATTGCTCCTGGCACTTATTGAAGGCTAAGACTTATCTATATATTATGATCCTCTACTGGTGAAGGAAGCATGGGTACCAGTGGTGATGTCAAGAAAGTATCATGTTAAAAGTAATTTAATTTTGATGACTTCTCGCTCCTTAGAGATATGATGTGACCGTGTAAGGAAGTTCTGTTTTTACTACCTCAGTTTCTGTATCATCCCCTGGCAGTGTGACCCCAAGAACAAAACACATTCACCCTCATTCATTCAATCCCTACATCCAAAAGTGTATTGACATCTCTCCACCCCACCTTCAGAGTGTAGGCGATGCCCTTCCCTCTTTGAGGGCTTGAATCTTTATATAAAAAGGGGATGTAATCTCAGTTAAATTCCTCTTGACCTGGTGTTTTCTTCACATCTACCAAAATTTTGATCTCTGCACAACCCTGATATTAATAGCCTGCGATCTATTTCATTACTCCAGAGTGAAATTTCCGGAGACTTCAAGAAAATCATCTTGGGCATGGTTGAAGGCTCAGGGTGATCTTGGCTGATGTCCTGAAACCTGGAGAGAGCAAAGGTGATGAGGCCCAACAACTCTGCTTAACTAATTACTATATACTTTATATGTTCTTTACTGAAGATAATGGTGTTGGGTTGCTTAAGTGATTATAATTTTTGTATACTGTAAGGAGGAATAAAAATTACAATGCCATGGCTGGAACAGTTCACGATTAACCCCTTACAGAGGAAATTTAGATGACATTTTGATATATCCTTTGCTGTCAACTGTATTTGACAGTTTGTATATCCTTGGTTGTCAGACTGTAGTTGAGATTTTGATATATAGTTTGCTGTCAAACTATAATGTGACATTAGTCTGGGACTAATCAAAATGTCATTTATTTATCCTCCAAAGTGTGGGTTTGTTGTCATTTGTGTGTACAATTGTACTGCATCTGTAAGTTAACAATTTGTTGATATACTGTACTTGCAAAACAGAGTGGTAAGGTACTGAAATGTATTACAAGATGATGTAGTGAGTACTACAACCACTGGAAACTTAAAAAAAAAAATACTTTGCCATAGACTAAAGAAAGCACATACACACAAGCATAGCTCTACTCCTGTATCTACAAGTAGGTAATCATGCCATGATCTAAAGATGAAAATTCAATAAGAATAATGTATTTGGACTTCCAAACATTTTGTATGAAACACTGGATAGGAAAACTAAACATTTAGCGATAATTGTATATTGTATTTTGGCTTCCTTTACTTGGAGGTCCTCTTCGGTAAATTTATAGGATCTATTTTACAATTTCTGTTAAAAACTGAAAAAAATACAATAAATAAAAAAATAGAAGATAATCTGCAGCAAAAAGTAAATAGAGAGCATTTAAATATCAAAGGAAAAACATTATAGGATGATGATTCAGGTGAGTTACAAGAGAAAGTAGTGTGTGCTACAGCTGCTGTAAATAAAAGAAAAAGATGATAGAATAATTAAAGAACAAATATGAATGATGAATTACAGTAATTAAAGAAAATGTGACACTAAAAATAGCTCAACTCATATGGCTACAATTTTTTTTTTTTTTTAACAAGTCGGCTGTCTCCCACCGAGGCAGGGTGACCCAGAAAGAAAGAAAATCCCCAAAAAAGAAAATACTTTCATCATCATTCAACACTTTCACCTCACTCACACATAATCACTGTTTTTGCAGAGGTGCTCAGAACACAACAGTTTAGAAGCATATACGTATAAAGATACACAATATATCCCTCCAAACTGCTAATATCCCAAACCCCTCCTTTAAAGTGCAGACATTGTACTTCCCATTTCCAAGACTCAAGTCCGGTTATATAAAAATAACCGGTTTCCCTGAATCCCTTCACTAAATATTACCCTGCTCACACTGGCCCAGTGGCCTGGTGGCTAAAGCTCCCGCTTCACACACGGAGGGCCCGGGTTCGATTCCCGGCGGGTGGAAACATTCAACACGTTTCCTTACACCTGTTGTCCTGTTCACCTAGCAGCAAATAGGTACCTGGGTGTTAGTCGACTGGTGTGGGTCGCATCCTGGGGGACAATATTAAGGACCCCAATGGAAATAAGTTAGACAGTCCTCGATGATGCACTGACTTTCTTGGCTTATCCTGGGTGGCTAACCCTCCGGGGTTAAAAATCCGAACGAAATCTTATCTTATCTTATCTTATCTTATTGTCAGGTCCCAAATACCATTCGTCACCATTCACTCCTAACAAACACGCTCACGCACGCCTGCTGGAAGTCCAAGTCCCTCACCCACAAAATGGCTACAAATAGAAGGAATAAAAGACCACAGTAATGTGCCTGGAAGAATTCATAACCCATTCTTAAAGATAAAACTTTAGGCAATGTTTTGGTCTGTTCCTTAAGATAAGATAAGATAAGATTTCGTTCGGATTTTTAACCCCGGAGGGTTAGCCACCCAGGATAAGCCAAGAAAGTCAGTGCGTCATCGAGGACTGTCTAACTTATTTCCATTGGGGTCCTTAATCTTGTCCCCCAGGATGCGACCCACACCAGTCGACTAACACCCAGGTACCTATTTGCTGCTAGGTGAACAGGACAACAGGTGTAAGGAAACGTGTCGAAATGTTTCTACCCGCCGGGAATCGAACCCGGGCCCTCCGTGTGTGAAGCGGGAGTTTTAGCCACCAGACCACCGGGCCAGAATGAACTGAAACATTGTCTAAGTTTCTTCTCTCAGTGTGTCTTTATTTTTTTTTCTACACGCTGGCTGTCTACCACAAGGATGACCCAAAAAGAAAGAAACACTTCCACCATCACTCAATATAAATGGGAAAGTGTTTTTTGGGTTACCCTACCTCAGTGGGAGGCAGCCAGTGTGTTAAAGAATAGGAAATTGCAAATTGGTCATTAAACAAGTGGACAACCAATGGTGCCCTTGTTAACACCAGCTGTCTCCCACCAAGGTAGGATGATCCAAAAAAGAATCACTTTCACCATCATTCAACACTTTCACCATCATTCAACACTTTCACCATCATTCAACACTTTCACCATCATTCAACACTTTCACCATCATTCAACACTTTCACCATCATTCAACACTTTCGCCATCATTCACACAAAATCACTGTCTTTGCAGAGGCACCCAGATACGACAGTTTCGATGTCACTCCAAGCAGCCAATATCCCAAACCCCTCCTTTGAAGTGCAGGCATTGTACTTCCCACCTCCAGGGCTCAAGTCCGGCTAACTGGTTTCCCTGAATCCCATCACAAAATATTACCCTGCTCACACTCCAACAGCTTGTCAGGCCCCAAAAACCATTCATCTCCATTCACTCCTATTTAAAAAATGTTGGGGTTTGTTATTAGAAAGTGGTGGTAGCAAGAATACAGCAGATGGTTTGTTATAGTGTGGTGTATTTGAACTCAAAGATGAAGCCAAGTCGATCAAACGTCAGTCTATGCTTAGGTCTGGATATAACTGAGGACATGCATATAGCCTAGTCGTGTGCATTTCAAAGGAGTCACGTGACTAAGGCTTGGCAAGGGACCCTGCCCATAAATGGTACTAGCACAATGTATACTACACAAGTATTGCCCCATTGACAAAAATAGAATCAAGAATAAAAAGGTACAGTACTGCGACTGGAACAGTACACAAATAACCCACACTTTGGAGAACGAAACTTACGATGATGTTTTGGTCTGACTTGGACCATTAACTAAATGGTCCAAGTTGGACCCAAACGTCATCATAAGTTTCATTCTCCAATGTGTGAGTTATTTGTGTATGTGGAATGAATTAACCAATGACACAGTGGAAGCAGATTCTGTTCAGGATGCTAGAAATAAATATGATCACTTTTTCACTTCTTGGTTGAAAGTTGAGAGGCTGGATCAATACCTAGGTTTGCCTCCCCATTACCATCCACCACAAATTAAAATAGGTAATTGCACATACAGTGATTATATGGGGGGGGGGGGATCACCCAGACTCGGTGGGAGATGGCTGATGTATTAAAAAAAAAATTGCACATACATACCTCATTTAACTTTGAATCTGTATTTTTTGTAACCACATTCACTGTCTCCCACCAAGGTAGGGTGACCCTCCCCAAAAAAAGAAATGCATTAATCATCATTCATTCAATAGCTGTCTAGCCAGAAGTGTGCCTGTATTTATAACCTTAACATTTCAGTATGTAATCAAATTTATTAATGTTGCCTGATAAGCACTGTATTGGATACATATTTATTGCTTTTTACCATATTGATCATTTCTGACCATGGGAGGGTGAGGCAAAAAAGAAAACACGCTCACCATTACTTATTCCATAGCTGTCTTTCCAGAAGTGCATTGACACAATAATATATACATGCAAACTTGCAGGGATACCCAGTCTAAATAAATTTTAAGTTAAGATACATTATCTGTATAAACATTTGTATTTTGATTATACATTTTGCAGTAAATCTATATTTTTGTACTGGATATGCACACAATAGTACATATGCTGTACACCTATACTTCTATAGTCACTATAGCCAATATTTATAAAAAGTGTATTACAAACTAAGCTGAATCTTTCCCTGGTGTTATAATATTCATGGGAAGTGCTAAACCCATATGGGTCATACAGTGCCTGGAGAGTGGAAGGCTGTCAGGTTTGATACAACAAAGAGGAGGAAAGCTAATTCCTTGGATCAAGAGCTCTTCAGTACCAAGACCCCCCAGGAAGGTGTCCCTCTTGTAATACACTAACACTGTCGTTGGTTGGAGGGTCCAAGACTGACCGGTATGTGGACAGAGACAAGTATGCATACAAGCGTCAACTTGGACAAATACAGTATAGGCTTTATAATGACTCACGAAATCGTAATGACACGATTGCAAACAAACCATACCACAGAGTTTTGAGACTCTGACCGCGGGTTCAATCCCGCCCGTGTTATGGTAGGCTTTATAATAATCAGTTCCTGGACTGATGGTCGATGAACTTTGGCTGACAGACATTTCACCGAAGGACATTTGGCCGAACAGACATTTTACAAATGGACATTTGGCCAACAGACATTTACTCCAAACAGACAAAATGGAATTCGTCACCTAACCTAACCTAATTTTCCGTTTGGTGAAATGTCCGTTGGGCCAAACGTCCATTGGTGAAATGTCTGTTCGACCAAAAATCCGTTGGTGAAATGCTTGTCTGCCAAGTATCCGTCAGTCATCTGTCCGACCACGATAATAATTGTATACAATGTTAGCAAGTAGGTGTAAAATACACATGTGCAACAGTTAATTATCTTTATTCTCAGAAATAAAAATACATAACTTTCACATATGTCTTACTTATCTACAGTTTGAAGAATCAGACATTTGTGCAACATGTTGCATATGTGTCTAATTCTTCATCTTGTCAATATTATATACCATTCATGTACAAACCTCAGTGTAATGGACTAATCAGGGAAAGAGGATGTCCAGTAGTGGTGACTGTGATAATAAAGATGATTTTATTTTGTCATGATTTTAACAATAATGGATAATTCTGTAACAATGAACCTTGTCCATTGTTTCCAAATCATTTAACCCAGCAGATTTTGTCCTGTATATATGAAGCCTGTTAAACTGAGGTCCTTTATATCAAAGGTTTACTCTACTTGTGCCTGTCCGTAAATATGACTATTCATTACAGTAGTGTATGACCCATATGGGTTAAGGGCTTGTTTTTTAATATACTGTAATGACTAAGTATTATCCAGTATTAAATATATACTGTATCCTGCCTTTAATAATTAATAGAGAGTACACTGTTTATGCTTGCATGGTATTATGTATTTTGTGAGAAATTATAAGGTCTAGCTACCACTAGGATTTAAATGGCAGTATTAATTCTTGATCTTAGGTAATGTAGCTTATTGCTTTGTTAAATAAATGATTAATTTATTGCTTATCCAGACTTGATCTGCTAGAATAATTATTAAAGTAATTAAATGTTGCTTTGGATCATTTGGTAAAAAAAAAAAAAAATTGTAGGTAATGTATGTATTTGATTTTTTTTTCTTGACTAACGCTTGCATGGAATGAGGCTCCTGGGTAGTGTTATCGTGCTTCCAACTTTAACAAGTGTGCCCTCAAATAATTTCTTGGTGATTAATGATGCTGTTTGCCACATTGTTGAGCCTTTCACCATAGTCCAACGATGTCCTCCGATCTCAATGGATTTTTTGGTCTTCCTGAAGGAGTGTCTCGAGGTTGAAGCATTTTTTATAAAGGATTTTTTAGTTTGTAACTTTCTCATATCAAGGTTATTTCTCTTTTTGATGAAAATTTTTAGTTTGTAATTTTCTCATACTGACAAATTGTTGCCTTTTATTTAAAATGACAACTATTGTATTCTTATTTGGCATTGCTTTCTATATCAGAGCAGTGTTAGTGGATCAAAATTTAAACCAAAAATATCTTTGATTTAGTTATATAAGAGTAGTATAGTCATTAATATTATTAAAAATTGTAATAGGTATATAAGGAAAGCATTTATTATTGTAACAATTGTAACCTTTGTAACCAATGACAAAGTTCATTGGTAAATCAGATTATTTAATCTGGTGTACTTAAGTAGAAAGTGCAAATATATTTACAGGTTGCAAATCATGCTTGTTGTGTTAGTAAGTTCCACTAATCAGTTGCTTTATCTTCCAAATAATACTATTTATTTCACATAAACCACTGTCTTATGAAGGGTTTCAATAAATTTATATCTCTTCTGTTGGTTATTTTATTATTCCAGCTATAGCCAAGGTAAAGTACAATAAATGGACTTTAGGTTTAGGAACATAAGACTGGAGGAACACCGCAGTAGGCCTACTAACCTATACAGGAAGGCCTGATTTCTATGGCTCTTATTATTCTGTCTTCGATGATAGCGAAATTTGCCAGTGAGTGAAAAATAGCGTTTTTCACTATCAAATTCAAATTCGAAGTTTATTCTCTATAAGGATTACAATGCTGAGTTTACAGAATTTGGTTATTGTGTGGTTTACAAGTAGTAAAATACTAATTACAGAGGGGGCCACTAGAACACCTAGCATGGCTAGGCATTTCGGGCAGACTTTGATTAATTCTTAACTTTAAAATATTACAAATTATGAGGTAAGTTGGTATTATGGCTAAGTGACTAAATACTAGTTTGTGAGTTTAGCAATGTGAATGCTTTTGTTTTGGCACAGTACATAGTTTCAGTATTGGAGTATCATAGGATTCATTATTTTAAGATTGAGATTAATATTTCTGTTTATGGTCAAATGGGTGAGTGAGTGCAAGTGTGAACCACCAGGTGGTATTCGTGTAATTAGTGTCTAAAATGCTTGATGTGTGTACATTATCATATATTAAGTGCTCAATACAGCTAGGCATAAAAAACATACAAAATAAAATAAAATGCACAGTACTACATATCAGCATGATAAGGCACCTAAATTACTGGGAACGGTTGAAGGTCCTTGATCTGTATTCCCTGGAATGCAGGCGAAAGAGATACGTGATAATACATATACACTTGGAAGGTCCTGGAGGAATTGGTACCAAACCTGCACACAAAAATCACTCCCTTTGAAAGCATAAGACTTGGCAGGAGATGCAACATTCCCCCAATGAAAAGCAGGGACGCAATGAGTATATTGAGAGACACAATAAGTGTCTGGGGTCCAAGACTGTTCAACTGCCTCCAAACCTACATAAGGGGGAGACCCTTGGCTGTCTTTAAGAAGGCACTGGACAGGCACCTGAAGTCAGTACCTGACCAACTGGGCTGTGGTTCGTACATCAGCTTGCATGCGGTTAGTAGTAACAACCTGGTTGATCAGACCCTGATCCACCGTGAGGCCTGGTCTCAGACCGAGCCGCAGGGGCATTAACCCCTGAAATCCTCTTCAGGTAAACTACATACCATACCTTAAAATATGGCACTGATCGCCTTTCCCTTATGCAATTGTTGTGCGAAAATGGCAGAAAAGTGGAAAAATCACTGAACATAATGAACAATGGCTCAATTGAAAACCATGAGAAATGTGGAATACAAAAAGAGGGCACTGAATATGCAGGGCTCTCCTGTACTTGGCAAGTCCTCAAATCAAATTTATCTCTCAAATATTCATCCAACCTATTCTTACCCTTTACCATGCTTGTGTCAAAAATGAGGCGATAAAAGCATCATTTTCATGGCGCCATGAACACAATGGACGTCCTCAGAGAGACTTCTCATCTCAATCCAACCAATCACAAGCCTGGGCGGAGCTTGAATGTGGCGTCGCTTGGGTGTTGTCGACTGCTACTGGCTGGAGCTCCAGCAGTCTTCAGTACTGTCTGAATTGTTGAAGGAGCAGCATCTTCAACCTCACTCTCTGGATATTTCACCAATTTACACCACTCCAGAATGGCAGTAAGTTACTGAATGTGTTTCCAGTGCATTATTGAATGTTTGAACCTCATTTTGAGATGCAAATGAATTGCCTGAGGCATTGAGAAGTAACAAATGAATGCACTTGAAGTTTTGTTTACCTCTTTTTGTATCAAATATGAGTCATGGCCCGACAACGATAGAACATCACAACATCACATGCCACTGAATGGTACCTAAGTGAGGCAAATCCCAACAATGGTGATAACAAATGTGCCAATGAAGGTATCACATATCATGGATTAACAGATAACAATTAAACCATCTTTGTCATTCATAGCTAACAATTGCATGCTGAAACAAATACATTGATATATAATCAATATATATATATCAAACTATGTTTTTATAGCATTACCTAATAGAATAATCCATTCTCTTGAATGCACTCTAACTCATCTAATGACCATATGAACTGTTACTGCACTACAGATCATTGATTTGATTTGATTAGATCTGATTATTAAATTATACAACTACAAATAGTAAATTAACCATTTTGTTATATTACTAACTGTAATGTTACAAAATTGTAAAACTATAATGTTTCAAAACTGAAATGTTCAAATTCATTGTTTAAAATAACTCAATTGTACTTGATATTGTAAATTGTCTACAGTAACTTATTATAGTTTAGATAGCTTATTATAGCTTATTATAGCCTGCCTGTAATGCTCTGCATACAAGGGGCTTCCGACATGTACAATCAACTACTATAACACCTTGTACAACTATGTATCATGTCCTAATAAAATATTATTATCATTATTATTATTATTATTATTATTATTATTATTATTATTATTATTATTATTATTATTATTATTATTATTATTATTATTAAGTACATTTACCTTGTAAATTTATAAAATTTGCTCAATTGAAATGCTCATTTTGTGTTTTCTGCTCATTTCAGTTAAACACAAACGTGTTTTATGGATCAAAGGCTCATAGAAAAAGGGATTACATTGTGCCAGAGTTATATGATGACAGTGACACTAATGAGGAAGTGGATTCTGCAGATGAATATGAGCCACAGCCAGATGCTTCAGCTTCAAGTGAAGATGAACATGAAGAATTGTCTACGAGAAGTCGGCGAGTTAGTGTAAAACGAAGAAATATACGTATACAAGTATTTGAAGATGATGAGGTTGATGAAAGAATTGTCAACAACACTAATGCCACCTGGAGCAAACTTGACATAACAAATACTCCATTACCTGACTACAAACATGAGGTGCAAACACATGTCAAGAAACCATTTGAATATTTTTGTGAATTATTTACTGTTGAAATGTTGGAAAGCCTTGTATTTAACACAAACTTGTATGCAACACAGAAAGATGTTAATGCTAACTTCAACACCACTAGTGAAGAGCTAATGCAATTTGTTGGAATTCTGATATACATGAGTATGGACAGCCTGCCATCTTTAGAGGATTACTGGTCCTATTACCATTGTCATCCTGATATTGCAAATGTTATGACATCTAAAAGGTTTAGGTTACTGAGGACAACAATTCATGCAAATGATAATAAGAACGCAACAGGTGACAGGTTCCATGAAATAAGACCACTGTTTGATGGTCTAACAAAAGCATGCCTAAAAGTTCCTGCTACACCTAGACAATCAGTTGATGAGGTAATGGTGGGATATAAGGGAACAAGAGCAGGAAACCTCAGGCAATATATCAGGACCAAGCCTGATAAATGGGGTTTCAAACTTTTTTGCCGTGCCAGTGATGATGGGTTTATACATGACATAATTATGTATCAAGGTAAAACAACCTTTCATTATCACAATGTTAGCCTAACAGAGGAGGAGAAAGAAATGCCTATAAGTTCCAAGGTTGTTATTTGCCTTGCAAAGACTATGGACCAAACAAAGACTAGTGCAATTTATGCAGATAACTTCTTTACCAGTTTGCCTCTAGTGAAATATCTGCATACTACATTCAATTGCAGGTACACAGGTACTGCAAAGGAAAATAGGATTGGAAATCCACCACTTATGTCTGTCAATGACATGGAAAAAAAAAAGGTGAAAAGGGGTGTTATGGATTACTGTTCATTGGATGGTGTCCTTGCTGTGCGTTGGAAAGACAGTAAGGTTGTTACTTTATTGACAAATGACATGGGCATCAACCCTGTGACAAAGATAAAGAGGTACAGCAAGGAGACCAAACAAAAGGTTGATGTTGATTGTCCTTCAGTAATAAAGAATTATAATGCCCATATGGGAGGTATAGATAAGAATGATATGTTGGTTCATCTCTACAAGTCTCCACTCAAAGCAAAACGCTGGTACATGAGGCTCTTTGGATATATCATTGATCTTTGTTGTGTCAACGGCTGGTTGTTGTACAGGCGTGACTGTGGTGCTTTGAAAGAGAAATACATGAACCTCAAGGAATTCAGGTTTTCCATCTCCCATTCTGCAAGAAGACCAACCAAGGAAATCCCAAGGAGCCTGAGACTGTCTCCAAAGTGTTCAACTTCACGGTCTTCTAAACGGTCTTCTTCACTTGAAGAATTTTTCAGTCGGCTTGGAAAAAGGGCTCATGATGATACAAAATATGATGAAACACTCTCTCATTGGCCAGTTTATACAAAGAGGCTTTCATGTAAACATTGCAACACCAAGAACAAGAGGACCTACTCTTCCGTTTCTTGTTCCTACTGCAAGGTTAATCTATGTCTAAACTCAATGAGGAATTGTTTTCTGGAATTCCATAAGGAACAAGATGCTTAAATTTTTCTGATAAACATGTTTAATGTCATAATAAATACAGAAAGGATACTCATTTTGTGACATATCCATATTTTTGTAATATTTTTTCAATTTTTGTATAATGTCAATTACTACAAATGTGTTAAAATTATTGAAATCAAGTTACTGTGCCTTTTATTTAACCCAGCTGTATAGTCCTTGTGGCTTAGCGCTTCTTTTTTGATAATAATAATAATAATAATTTTATTTAACCCAGTTGTTTATTAATAAACTTTAAATATATATACATATGCCTTTTATTATCATTTATTAGTAGCTGTTATGATTCATTTAGACACCGTTGTCAGGGATTGCATCAAATCTGATGCCTGATCTGTTACTTATAGTTTAACAATTGTTGGGGGTTGCCTCCTATTTGATTCTGCCAAAAAGGGTATTTTATGGCTGACAAGGTCCTAGATGCACTAGAAGACAAAAAGAATGCAGATGTAATATACACGGACTTTGCAAAAGCCTTCGACAAGTGTGACCATGGCATAATAGCGCACAAAATGCGTGCTAAAGGAGTAACAGGAAAAGTTGGTAGATGGATCTATAATTTCCTGGCAAATAGAACACAAAGAGTAGTAGTCAACAGAGTAAAATCTGAGGCAGCTACGGTGAAAAGCTTTGTTCTGCAAGGCACAGTACTCGCTCCCATCTTGTTTCTCATCCTCATATCTGACATAGACAAGGATGTAAGCCACAGCACCGTGTCTTCCTTTGCAGATGACACATGAATCTGCATGACAGTGTCTTCCATTGCAGACACTGCAAGGCTCCAGGCGGACATCAACCAAATCTTTCAATGAGCTAGAGAAAACAATATGAAGTTCAATGATGAGAAATTTCAATTACTCCGATATGGTAAACATGAGGAAATTAAAACTTCAGAGTATAAAACAAATTCCAACCACACAATAGAGTGAAAAACTAACGTCAAAGACCTGGGAGTGATCTTGCTGGAGGATCTCGCCTTCAAAAACCATAACATTGTATCAATCACATCTGCTAGAAAAATGACAGGATGATAATGAGAACCTTCAAAACTAGGGAGGCCAAGCCCATGATGACACTCTTCAGGTCACTTGTTCTATCTAGGCTGGAATATTGCTGCACACTAACAGCACCTTTCAAGGCAGGTGAAATTGTTGACCTAGAAAATGTATAGCGAACCTTCCTAGCATGAATAACTGAGATAAAACACCTCAATTACTGGGAGCGCTTGAAGTTCCTGAACCTGTACTCCCTGGAACGCAGGCGGGAGAGATACATGATTATATACACCTGGAAAATCCTAGAGGGATTAGTACCAAACTTGCACACGAAAATCACTCCCCATAAAAGCAAAAGACTCGACAGACGATGCAACATTCCCCCAATGTAAAGCAGGGGTGTCACTAGCACGTTAAGAGACAACACAGTAAGTGTCAGGGGCCCAAGACTGTTCAACTGCCTCCCAGCATACTTAAGGGGGATTACCAATAGACACTTGGCTATCTTCAAGCAGGCACTGGACAAGCACGTAAAGTCGTTACCTGACCAGCCGGGCTGTGGTTCGTACGTTGGATTGCGTGCAGCCAGCAGTACCAGCCTGGCTGATCAGGCCCTGATCCACCATGAGGCCTGGTCATAGACCGGGCTGTGGGGACGTTGACCCCTGGAACTCTCTCCAGGTAAACTCCAGTGTCACTGACGTGTATAGTATGCAAAGTCATGGAGAAGATTATCAGGAGGAGAGTGGTGGAGCACCTGGAATGGAACATAATTATAAATGACAACCTGCATGGATTCATGGAAGTCAACTCCTGTGTCACAAACCTACTGGAGTTTTATGACAAGGTAACGAAAGTAAGACATGAGAGAGGG
This sequence comes from Cherax quadricarinatus, assembly GCF_038502225.1. NCBI lineage: Eukaryota > Metazoa > Arthropoda > Malacostraca > Decapoda > Parastacidae > Cherax > Cherax quadricarinatus. The sequence continues at coordinate 10,637,423 of NC_091372.1, forward strand.
GTGGGTAGACTACATTATTTTGGGCTGCAAGAAGGCCTTCGACACAGTTCCTCACAAGAGATTAGTGCAGAAGCTAGAGGATCAGGTGCGTATAACAGGAAGGGCACTGCAATGGATCAAAGAATACCTGACATGGATGCAACAAGTCATGGTACATGATGAGGTATCACAGTGGGCACCTGAGACGAGCGGGGTCCCACAGGAGTCATTCCTAGGACCAGTGCTATTTTTGGTATATGTGAATGACATGATGGAAGAGATAAACTCAGAAGTGTCCCTGTTTACAGATGATGTGAAGTTAATGAGGAGAATTAAATCAGATGAGGATCAAGCAGGACTTCAAAGAGACCTGGACAGGCTGGACGCATGGTCCAGCAACTGGCTCCTCGAATTTAATCCCGCCAAATGCAAAATCATGAAGATCAAGGAAGGGCAAAGAAGACCGCAAACAGAGTATAGGCTAGGTGGCCAAACACTGCAAACCTAACCCCAAGGAAAAACATCTTGGGATGAGTATAATACTGAGCACATCTCCTGAGGCGCACATCAACCAGATAACTGCTGCAGCATATGGGGGCCTAGCAAACCTGAGAACAGCATTCCGATACATCAGTAAGGAGTCATTTAAAATTCTGTACACCGTGTACTTTAGGCCCATACTGGAGTATGCAGCACCAGTTTGGAACCCACACCTGGTCAAGCATGTCAAGAAATTAGAGAAAGTGCAAAGGTTTGCAACAAGGTTAGCTCCAGAACTAAGGGGAATGTCCAACGAAGAAAGGTTAAGGGAAATTAGCCTGACGACATTGGAGGACAGAAGGGTCAGGAGAGACATGATAACGACATACAAAATCCTGCAAGGAATCGATGAGGTGGACAGAGACAGGATGTGTCTGAGACGGGTCACATAAACAAGGGGTCACAATTGGAAGTTGAAGACTCAGATGAGTCAAAGAGATGTTAGGAAGTATTTCTTCAGTTATCGAGTTGTCAGGAAGTGGAATAGTCTGGCAAGTGACGTAGTGGAGGCAGGAACCATACAGAGTTTTAAAACGAGGTATGGTAAAGCTCATGGAGCAAGGAGAGAGAGGACCTAGTAGCGATCAGTAAAGAGGCAGGGCCAGGAGCTATGACTCGACTCCTGCAACCACAAATAGGTGAGTACGGCTGCACATCATGAAGCCCTATAAACCAAGAAGACAACGGCGGCACCTCAGAAGGCCCTATAAACCAAGGAGACAACGGCGGCACCTCAGGAGGTCCTATAAACCAAGAAGACAACGGCGGCACCTCAGGAGGTCCTATAAACCAAGGAGACAACGGCGGCATCTCAGGAGGCCCTATAAACCAAGAAGACAACGGCGGCACCTCAGGAGGTCCTATAAACCAAGAAGACAACGGCGGCACCTCAGGAGGCCCTATAAACCAAGAAGACAACGGCGGCACCTCAGGAGGTCCTATAAACCAAGAAGACAACGGCGGCACCTCAGGAGGCCCTATAAACCAAGGAGACAACGGCGGCATCTCAGGAGGCCCTACAAACCAAGGAGACAACGGCGGCACCTCAGGAGGCCCTATAAACCAAGGAGACAAAGGCGGCACCTCAGGAGGCCCTATAAACCAAGAAGACAACGGCGGCACCTCAGGAGGTCCTATAAACCAAGAAGACAACGGCGGCACCTCAGGAGGCCCTATAAACCAAGAAGACAACGGCGGCACCTCAGGAGGTCCTATAAACCAAGAAGACAACGGCGGCACCTCAGGAGGCCCTATAAACCAAGGAGACAACGGCGGCATCTCAGGAGGCCCTATAAACCAAGGAGACAACGGCGGCACCTCAGGAGGCCCTATAAACCAAGGAGACAACGGCGGCACCTCAGGAGGCCCTATAAACCAAGGAGACAACGGCGGCACCTCAGGAGGTCCTATAAACCAAGAAGACAATGGCGGCACCTCAGGAGGTCCTATAAACCAAGAAGACAACGGCGGCACCTCAGGAGGTCCTATAAACCAAGAAGACAACGGCGGCACCTCAGGAGGTCCTATAAACCAAGAAGACAACGGCGGCACCTCAGGAGGTCCTATAAACCAAGAAGACAACGGCGGCACCTCAGGAGGCCCTATAAACCAAGAAGACAACGGCGGCACCTCAGGAGGCCCTATAAACCAAGGAGACAACGGCGGCACCTCAGGAGGCCCTATAAACCAAGGAGACAACGGCGGCACCTCAGGAGGCCCTATAAACCAAGGAGACAACGGCGGCACCTCAGGAGGTCCTATAAACCAAGAAGACAACGGCGGCACCTCAGGAGGTCCTATAAACCAAGAAGACAACGGCGGCACCTCAGGAGGCCCTATAAACCAAGAAGACAACGGCGGCACCTCAGGAGGTCCTATAAACCAAGGAGACAACGGCGGCACCTCAGGAGGCCCTATAAACCAACAATAAGAATCATAGATGAACCAACAGAATTTCTCGTTATTTGTGTCAGTATTTGAGGAATATTGTTGGTTGTTATTGGTCGTCAGATAATCTGCCACCAGGTAAGACCCATACGAGTTTAACGCATTTTTTAATATGATAATTTTAGAAATAGAAATGTCACGACTTTTTTTTTGGGGTTATCCTGGTTGATAATCTACACATATGCTGCTATGTATGATAATTTATGTAATTGTATTTATGTATACCCGGATAAACTTACATTAGTTTACTTTACTTTACTTAGATTTTCTTCAGACTGGGTTCATGTGGCTGGTGAAAGGAGGTTCCTGGAGGCCGGTGAAGGGGCTCTTGATCCAGGGAATTGGAGTTGTCCTCCACTTCCTTGAGTCAAACGTGGCTGGCTTTCACACCTCTTTATCATCCGGCTGCTGTATGACCCTTACAGGTTTAACGCTCCCATATAAATATAATTTATGAAATGTGTTAGCTAAATTATTTATTATTTATTTATTATTATTTGTTATTTATTATTATTTGTTATTTATTATTATTTGTTATTATTTGTTATTTATTATTATTATTTATTGTTATTGCTTATTATTACATTCATGTAGGGAAAGCACAAAATTTGTATGGGTGACAGCACCTGGGGGTAATGGATGGCAGTCAGTTTTGTTTCATGGAAAGGGAGCATCAACGACTCTCCCTTAACCCTTAAACTATCCAAACGTAGACCTATTTTTTTCACGATTGGAGTGCTACGTGAGCGAACGTAGATCTAGCTTTGGACAGGTTAAGGATTAAATATATCTGTAATTTTTAAGTGATTTAATTCTGCCACTTATATAATAAAAATAATAGAGTTGCATTGTTTTACTGGGTTATCCTAGGTTAAGTCATCATTATGTACATTGTGCGTGACCTATTATAAGTACAGTGGACCCCCGGTTAACGATATTTTTTCATTCCAGAAGTATGTTCAGGTGCCAGTACTGACCGAATTTTTTCCCATAAGGAATATTGTGAAGTACGTTAGTCCATTTCAGACCCCCAAACATACACGTACAAACGCACTTACATAAATACACTTACATAATTGGTCGCGTTTGGAGGTGATCGTTAAGCGGGGGTCCACTGTACTGCTTAAGGCTCTTGATCCAAGGTGTTAGGGATACCCTCCCCCTTCCTTGGATTGAACCTAATTGTCTTCCATTCCTTTGGTATAGGTGTTCTTGGAACCTTGTCTAATGTTCCTCCTCATATTTCAGTGAGTCGCATACAGCTGTGTATTTTGCTTTGGCCCGAATATATGTTTTAAATGTTTTTTTTTTATTTCTTCATCTATATATTTGAAACCTGTTTTATAATTCATTACTGTGGCATATGAGTTTCTTAAACCTTGAAAAGACACTAATGGAAATAAGTCACTTTGTAAATTACCTATGATAACCCTAGGTAATTTACGCTATGTATGATAATTGTACTCATGTGTACCTTTGCCTAAATAAACTTACTTACAATTTCATTTAGGTATATTACCTTCCAGCAAAGAAAAATTTCCTTGGATTATTAACCCTTGAAGGTTAATAACCCAGAAAACCCAGGAAGGTCAAGCTGTGTGGCTTATTGCTGTAGGCGTTGGTAGGTCATCTTCCCCATGATACAACTAATGATAGTAGACTAACTACTGGGTGTATTTTTTATATTAGTGACAAATAGCAGCAGCTTTGTAGAGACTTATCCACAGCCGGGCTGTGGCTCATACGTTGGTTTGCGTGCAGCCAACAGTAACAGCCTGGTTGATCAGGCTCTGATCCACCAGGAGGCCTGGTCACAGACCGGGCCGCGGGGGCGTTGACCCCCGGAACTCTCTCCAGGTAAGTCACTTTGACTTTTTTTTGGGTTATCCTGGTGGATAATTTGCACATACAGGAGGGCCCCATTTCACTTTACTGTATTTAAACTAATACAACAATTTTCAATTACATATTCCCATTCTTCATTTATACACACTTTCTACAATAACTATATTCACCACTCACTATAAGCTAAGGATGAAAATATTTTAAGGTAAATAATGTGTGCGTACTGTTTATTCCATTTATTTAGGCTTATCTCTATTGCTCGCTTAATATATGATAGTGTGAACATGTTAATAGGCTTTTGTATGTATCTGAAGTGAAAAAAAGTTATGTTTCACTTTACAGCAGTAGCCCAGAACCTAACCTGCTGTATAAGTGGGACCCTGAGCCTAATCTGTTGTATAAGTGGGGCCCTGAGCCTAACCTGTTGTATAAGTGGGACCCTGAGCCTAACCTGTTGTATAAGTGGGGCCCTGAGCCTAACCTGTTGTATAAGTGGGGCCCTGAGCCTAACCTGTTGTATAAGTATATAAGGACCCCAATGGAAATAAGTCACTCTGTCTGACTTTTTTGGGTTATCCTAGGTTCTCTACACATATGCTGCTATGTATGATAATTCTATGTAACTGTATTTGTGTATACCTGAATAAACTTACTTACTTACTTACTTACTTACTTACTAAGTGGGACCCTGAGCCTAACCTGTTGTATAAGTGGGGCCCTGAGCCTAACCTGTTGTATAAGTGGGACCCTGAGCCTAACCTGTTGTATAAGTGGGGCCCTGAGCCTAACCTGTTGTATAAGTGGGACCCTGAGCCTAACCTGTTGTATAAGTGGGGCCCTGAGCCTAACCTGTTGTATAAGTGGGACCCTGAGCCTAACCTGTTGTATAAGTGGGACCCTGAGCCTAGCCTGTTGTATAAGTGGGGCCCTGAGCCTAACCTGCTGTATGAGTGGGGCCCTGAGTCTAACCTGCTGTATAAGTGGGGCCCTCCTATATGTTACTATGTATGATAATTGTACTTATGTGTACCTGTACCAAAATAAACTTGCTTACTTGCTTGCTCACTGGTTCATTCACTCACTCACTCACTCATTCACAGATTTGAACCCACATTCTTTCAGTTGTATAGACTAATACTTTGTACTTGGGGTATGGGAGCTATGGATTTCTGGGAAGGCATTTTCCCTATTATGTAAATACTGTATAAACTTGGTATTCAAAGATTTTCCATCCATGAGCTTGTGGAAAGTATTCTTTGCTCATACTATGAAGCGCAGCATCGAAAATGCCGTTATAGAAGATGTAGACCAGTGCAGTAATACGTATGTTTCATTTGTATGCTGTATAGAAATAAGTTGTATTGATTTTGTTAAGATAAGATAAGATTTGTTGGGATTTTTAACTTGAGGAGGGTTAGCCTGCCAGGATGACCCAAGGAGGCGGTGCATCATCAAGGAATGTCTGTCTTATTTCCAGTGGGGGTCCTTTAATCTTGTCTCCTGGGATATGACCCATACAAGTCGGCTAACACCCAGGTACCTACTTACTGCTAGGTGAACAATGACAGCAGATGTAAGGAAACACACCCAGTGTTTCTACCCAGCTTGGGAGAAGTTTGAGTGGAGGTTTGATATTGGAGTTTAATGTTCTGTATATATAGTAGGCACAATAATAAGTGTGTATATTTTGTATATTAAGTAAGTTCAAGCTCTTGAAGAGTGGTGGGGTGTGTTGTCTGGCACAGGAGTTTGTGATCATCCTCACGACTTCTTTTTTGTTGGGTTATTAAAGGTTTAAGGTGATTGGCTGTGGTAGATCCCCAAAGCACAAATACCATAGGTGATGTAAGGGTATTTTAGAGAGTGATATAAAGTAAGGAGCGCCCTTTGGGGTACATAGTATCGCATCTTGGAAAGGATACCTACTGTTTTGGAAACTTTTTTAGTTATATGCTGGATGTGGGTCTGAAATTTAAGATTACAGTCAAGGTGGAGACCTAGAAATTTGCCCTCAGTGTGTCTTGTAATGGGTGAACCATTTATCAATATGTTTAGCTGGATATTTAATGCTCTGTTTCCAAAAAGCATGAAATAGGTTTTGTCTATATTGAGAGTAAGTTTGTTGGTGGTCATCCAGTTTGATATTTTATGTAGCTCACTGTTTACAGTGTCACCAAGTATAGCTGGGTTTGGGTGGGAGAAGACGTTAGTGGTGTCATCTGCGAATAGAACTGGTTTAAGGAATTGCGATGCATTTGGGAGGTCATTGATGTAAATAAGAATGAGTAGAGAACTTAGGACACTTCCCTGTGGCACTCCAATAATTACTGGCTGAGTATATAGATGTTTTTTATCGTTAGATTTAAGTATACTATTGGTAAGCCAGGGCTGTTTAGTCTTTTTGCTGAGATCTGCTTTATTTTCATTGGACAATGTCTGTTATAGAGGTTATGGGTTTTGTGTAGAAATATTTTGAGACATTCATCAATGTCTTGGCTGTCCGCTAACTCAGCCAGCCAGTCAATGTTACATAAGGCAGTAATAAAATTATTTACTGATGACTCATTGTGTAGTTGAAAAGAGATCTTAGTTGTGTCCTGAGGCAGTTTACCTAAGTTTGTTATGAGAAAAGTTGGGTAGTGGTCCGTAGTGTAGTATGAGACACGTGTCAGTTTTTTTTTTTTTTTAACATGTTGGTCGTCTCCCACCGAGGCAGGGTGACCTAAAAAGAAGAAAAATCCCCCAAAAGAAAATACTTTCATCATCATTCAATACTTTCACTTCACTCATACATAATCACTGTCTTTGCAGAGGCGCTCAGATATGACAGTTCAGAGGTCCCTCCAAACCGCCAATATCCCAAACCCCTCCTTTAAAGTGCAGCCATTGTACTTCCCATTTCCAGGAATCAACTCTGGCTAACCATTTATCCTAGGTTTAATCTGAATAATTTACCCCTATTGTATGGCAATAACATTTATGTGCTTATTCAAGTCATTTAATAAATTTGTAAGAATGTAAATTCATATTTAAATTCCTTGAAAGTACTCATCAATAAAAAGAATAATAATATAGGTTTTAATATGAGAACACCATAACTTTTTTTTTTTTATTGTTCAGGTAGAAGGGATTCAACATGGATGAGTACGAACAGAAAATCAATTCAGGCAACGTCTTTCTCCAGAGTCAGGCAAGTACATGTGTGAATCATCTATCTTAAAAAATGTTGCTCTGGATTTTAGGTTATGTATTTTATCACATGATAATTTGTGTAGTTGCTTTGGTTTGCTTTCTTTTGATTGTACCAATACAGCCTCTCCTCACTTAGCGACGTACTTGTTTACCAACGACTCGGACTTATGATATGCTCTCTGACCAGTATGCATACCTAAATAATGTATATTAGATTTGATTTCCTCTATTCTGTTTATTACAACATACAGTACACTACTGTATAAACATGTAAAAATATACCAGAAATGTTATAAATGGTGCAAAGGTGACACTAAAACAATATCAAAGATGGTTGACACAGACTCACTACCATTATAGTATGTTCCTCACTTAGCGACGAATTTGTTTACCGACGTGGTCTTAGGAATGGAACTCCGTCGTTAAGTGAGGAGAGGCTGTATTATATTTCATGTAAACTGCATTTATTGTACTGCAGAAAAGGCATAAAATTGTATTGTGTTATAATTTTGTATTGTGAGGGTACTGTATTTTATGGTGAAAAAGATGCTCCGGTGTCGAGAACATCCCTCCTCCCTAATTCTGATTGGCTAAATTTTGGAAAAAGTTATAAACTGTACTTCAGCCTCCAAGACACTGGGTAAATTTTTGAGACTTATTTTGGGGAAAAAAATATCATCTTCAGTGCCGTAAAATATGGTAATCTTGGTGGGATAGAGTCGGCACATCATGCCTGTAATCTTGACTTCAATCTGATGCGATACGATGTCAGAATTATTATTTGCTCACATAAAGCTTCTGCATAAATGTAGTGTAATTTTTTTTGTAAATGCGATTGAAAAAGTAAATCCAAAATTGATTAGTGTTTGGAAAGATCTTCATAGTGCACACTATTTAATTTTAGATGGACTTTTTTAATTGCATTTACAAAAATCACACAATGCAGAGGAGCTGTATAAGAGAGGTTACAGCTGGTATTGGCTAATTTTGGTGATATCATTGGGTATCAGCTAATTTTGATGGTATTGGTGGGTATCAGCTAATTTTGATGGTATTGGTGGGTATTGACTAATTTTAATGGTATCAGTGAGTATCGGTTTATTTTGATGGTATCGGCTAATTTTGATGGCATTGATGGGTATCAACTAATTTTGATGGTATCGGTGGGTATTGGTTAATTTTGATGGTATTGGTGGGTATTGGTTAATTTTGGTGATATTGGTGGGTTTTTATTATTATTATTATTATTATTATTATTATTATTATCACACTGGCCGATTCCCACCAAGGCAGGGTGGCCCGAAAAAGAAAAATTTTCACCATCATTCACTCCATCACTGTCTTGCCAGAGGGGTGCTTTACACTAAAGTTTTTAAACTGCAACATTAACACCCCTCCTTCAGAGTGCAGGCACTGTACTTCCCATCTCCAGGACTCAAGTCCAGTCTGCCAGTTTCCCTGAACCCCTTCATAAATGTTACTTTGCTCACACTCCAACAGTACGTCAAGTATTAAAAACCATTTATCTCCATTCACTCCTATCAAACATGCTCACGCATGCCTCCTGGAAGTCCAAGTCCCTCGCACACAAAACCTCCTTTACCCCCTCCCTCCAACCTTTCCTAGGCCGACCCCCACCCCGCCTTCCTTCCACTACAGACTGATACACTCTTGAAGTCACTCTGTTTCGCTCCATTCTCTCTACATGTCCGAACCACCTCAACAACCCTTCCTCAGCCCTCTGGACAACAGTTTTGGTAATCCCGCACCTCCTCCTAACTTCCAAACTACGAATTCTCTGCATTATATTCACACCACACATTGCTCTCAGACATGACATCTCCACTGCCTCCAGCCCTCTCCTCGCTGCAACATTCTTCATCCATGCTTCACACCCATATAAGAGCGTTGGTAAAACTATACTCTCATACATTCCCCTCTTTGCCTCCAAGGACAAAGTTCTTTGTCTCCACAGACTCCTAAGTGCACCACTCACCCTTTTCCCCTCATCAATTCTATGATTCACCTCATCTTTCATAGACCCATCCGCTGACACGTCCACTCCCAAATGTCTGAATACATTCACCTCCTCCATACTCTCTCCCTCCAATCTGATATCCAATCTTTCATCACCTATCTTTTTGTTATCCTCATAACCTTACTCTTTCCTGTATTCTTTTGCACACCCTACCAAATTCATCCACCAATCTCTGCAACTTCTCTTCAGAACCTCCCAAGAGCACAGTGTCATCAGCAAAGAGCAGCTGTGACAACTCCCACTTTGTGTGATTCTTTATCTTTTAACTCCACGCCTCTTGCCAAGACCCTCGCATTTACTTCTCTTACAGCCCCATCTATAAATAT
>NC_091372.1:10657289-10758541 GCF_038502225.1 Cherax quadricarinatus
AACACGCTCATGCATACCTGCTGGAAGTCCAAGCCCCTCGCACACAAAACCTCCTTTACCCCCTCTCTCCAACCTTTCCTAGGCCGACCCCTACCCCGCCTTCCTTCCACTACAGACTGATACACTCTTGAAGTCATTCTGTTTCGCTCCATTCTCTCTACATGTCCGAACCACCTCAACAACCCTTCCTCAGCCCTCTGGACAACAGTTTTGGTAATCCCGCACCTCCTCCTAACTTCCAAACTACGAATTCTCTGCATTATATTCACACCACACATTGCCCTCAGACATGACATCTCCACTGCCTCCAGCCTTCTCCTCGCTGCAACATTCATCACCCATGCTTCACACCCATATAAGAGCGTTGGTAAAACTATACTCTCATACATTCCCGTCTTTGCCTCCAAGGATAAAGTTCTTTGTCTCCACAGACTCCTAAGTGTACCACTCACTCTTTTTCCCTCATCAATTCTATGATTCACCTCATCTTTCATAGACCCATCCGCTGACACGTCCACTCCCAAATATCTGAATACATTCACCTCCTCCATACTCTCTCCCTCCAATCTGATATTCAATCTTTCATCACCTAATCTTTTTGTTATCCTCATAACCTTACTCTTTCCTGTATTCACCTTTAATTTTCTTCTTTTGCACACCCTACCAAATTCATATATATATATATGTTATATATATATATATATGTTATATATATATATATATATATATATATATATATATATATATATATAAACACTGATCTCTGGCTGAAGGAGACTTGAACCTACGAACCTTGGAACAAGGTACGCAGTGCTTTACCAATCTACCCACACTGGACCAATACCTTGGAGTCCAGCTTGCACTAGACTTTGATCCAAGGCAGCCAGCTTTCAGGGAGAAGGCTTACAGCTGTTGGAGGCAGTGGAGATGTCCTGTCTAAGAGCAATGTGTGGTGTAAATATTATGGAGAAAATTCGGAGTGTGGAAATTAGGTATGGAGTTAATAAAAGTATTAGTCAGAGGGATGAAGAGGGTTTGTTGAGGTGGTTTGGTCATTTAGAGAGAATGGATCAAAGTAGAATGACATGGAGAGCGTATAAATCTGTAGGGGAAGGCGGGGTAGTGGTCGTCCTCAAAAAGGTTGGAGGGAGGGGGTAAAGGAGGTGTTGTGGGCGAGGGGTTTGGACTTCCAGCAAGCATGCGTGAGTGTGTTAGATAGGAGTGAATGGAAACAAATGGTATTTGGGACCTGACGAGCTGTTGGAGTGTGAGCAGGGTGATATTTAGTGAAGGGATTCTGGGAAACCGGTTATTTTATATAACCAGACTTGAGTCCTGGAAATGGGAAGTACAATGCCTGCACTCTAAAGGAGGGGTTTGAGATATTGGCAGTTTGGAGGGATATATTGTGTATTTTTATACGTATATACATGTACTTCTAAACTGTTGTATTCTGGGCACTTCCGCAAAAACAGTGATTATGTGTGAGTGGGGTGAAAGTGTTGAATGATGAAAGTATTTTCTTTTTGGGGATTTTCTTTCTTTTTGGGTCACCCTGCCTTGGTGGGAGAAGGCCGGCTTATTGAAAAAAAAAAAAAAATATGAAACATGAAATAAATTTAAAACACTTGAAATTTTGGAAAGTTTCCAGTCATAATGGAGAGATGTGGTGCTTACAGAGCTCATGGAGAATGTAAACAAACTGGGTGGCTCGCAGTGACCGTATTAGAAAGTCAGATGGGTAGAGTCCTATAGCAAGTTTTGATCATAATTTGAAATGCCTGTATTAGCAGAACGCTGTAAAGCAGGGCCCTATTGTTTGTGTGTGTGTGTGTGTGCGTGTGTGTGTTTGTTTGTTTTTAACATAATAGAAATAATTATAGATTCACGTAAGTTTTACTGCATTAATTATGTGTTATGGTCATAGGATCCAGTCCAGTACTACTGTTGAATACAGGCAGGTCCCACTTTAAAGCGCTTTGCTTTACAGCCTTTCACTAATACAGCGGTTTTCATTTATGTACCTGTTCTTCGTTTATTCAGCCTAAGCTGCTGTATAAGCAGTGGCCCCCCTTTATGCCTTTCTAGGTGTATGGGTGACTGCCTGGGGAGTGCTTTTAACATCTCTTATTTTGGACAATAATCTTGGGTCAGCACCTTGACTGCAGTTTGAGTGCAGGCACTGTATATCCCACCTCCAGGATTCAAGTCCAGCTTACTACTTTCCCTGAAACCTTTCATAAATGTTACCTTACTTACATTCCAACATCAACACACACATTTACAAGACTAAAAACATTCACTACCATTTTCATTGCCAATAAATGAATACTTTATTTTTTGAATGATCAGGCTCTGATCCACCAGGAGGCCTGGTCACAGACCGGGCCGCGGGGGCGTTGACCCCCGGAACTCTCTCCAGGTAATGTAAAGGGAACAAATTAAGAGTTGAAAAGTGGGAAAATAAGCAAGAAAACAGCAGTTAATAGCAATAATTAATTAATAATAGCTGGGACACAGAACAGAAGAGAGAGTTATGGGACACAGAACAGAAGAGAGAGTTATGGGACACAGAACAGAAGAGAGAGTTATGGGACACAGAACAGAAGAGAGAGTTATGGGACACAGAACAGAAGAGAGAGTTATGGGACACAGAACAGAAGAGAGAGTTATGGGACACAGAACAGAAGAGAGAGTTACAATATTTACATAAACTGCCAAGTTGAGCAAACTGTAAAACCTTATTAAACTCTGAAGATGGGATGGGGATGTTATAATTTAGTGTGTCATGTGTATTGTGGTGTATACCAGGAGGGTGTTTTGGAGGTCAATGCTCCTGTGGCCTGGTCCATGACCAGGTCTTGTGGTGGATCAGGGCCTGATCAACCAAGCCGTTAATGCTGGCAACACGTAAACCAACCACAGCCAGGCTGGTCAAGTACTGACTTTAGGTGCTTGTCCAGCTCTCTCATGAAGACAGCCATGGTACTATTGGTAATCCCTTTTATGTATGCTGGGAGGCAGTTAAACACTTTTGAACCCATGACTTATATTGTGTTGTCTCTTAATATACATACTTATGGTAAAAAGAGCTATTGATTAAGTGATTGTGAATGTTCTTCATTTGTTGAGTCATCATTCCTTGGTGGAAGATGGCCTGTGTGTAAAAAAAATATAAATATATATTCCAGTGAGCAATTCATCTTAATTTTCAGGTGCAACACTGCTGTCTTACAAGGATGGAAATCCTTTAGTTGGTGCTAGGTTATTGCCGTCTCTTTTACAAGTGTTGTCAGCACCGTGCACCTCAGTGCCGGGCCTGACCACCGCCGCTGCAGCTTTGGTCTCCCTCGTGCAAGCAACGCCAGCACAGCCGTCTTCTAATACCCAGCTTGCGGGTATGATACCGTCTAATTTTTTTACTAAAACTTGTATTACTGTACATTTACATTTGTGGTTGAGTTTTGATGAACCATAATAATGCAATAATAATCATACTTTATTTTGACATGATGCATGTTTATATAAAGGAGTGTAATAAGGTATACATGCCAAAAGCCCCTTTATATGCAGAACATTATGGTCAAACTTAAGATTAACCTGTAAACGGTCCAAACGTATATATACATTTTTTCAACATTTGAAAGTATGTAAAAAAATTAGATCTTTTTGTTTTTTTTACATTTGAAAATGTGTAAAAAAACTTTGATCTACTTTTTTTTTTTGTTATATTTCAAAATATGTAAAAAAAACGTAGATCTACTTTTGTAGCGCTACACATGTGAACGTAGATCTGCTTGGATCATTTACGGGTTAATAAGCCAGTAATGGTACATGTGGTCATTAGATGAGTTACATTGAATACAAGAGAATTGAGTATTCTATTAGGTCATGCTATATGACTTAAATAAGTCTTGTAGAGAGGGCATACAATTTTGATGTCCAGCTGTCCATGGGGAATAGCAAATTTTTGGCAGCTCTCTATATTTACTATTTCTTTCTAATAATAGTAATTTATTGTAGCATCATACAGCGTTATTACAGAGGTGGTTAGGTTAGGTAATGTTCATCAGAAAATATGACAAGTGTTTCCTGACGTGGGTCTTAGTCAGAAAATGACCCGCTATTGGAGCTTTTGGTCATATGACCCTCTGAGGTCTTCTGTTGGCTTACTGATCAACCCCTTTAAAAATTATGGTCATTGGTGGCATTTTTGGTTGTGCATGCAGAAACCCTTAGTTATGCAGAGCATTTCAAGCAACCTTAACCCTTTAACTGTCCAATCGTTGATCTACGTTCTTACTGTTAGCACTCCAAATGTAGATCGATGCTTTATTTTTCCTGCCTCCAAATTTAGTGTGATAGGCTTGAGAGGCCTAGTCAGTATAGAATGGATCTTAACACTCAGTGTGCACAATATTACAAAAATCTGGGACCACTTCGTACCTTGTGGGAGCACATGTTCAATTGAGCACCAGCTAGAGCAAACAGTATGGCAAATACCAGGGATTTGCTAATGCCATGTTGTATTAACACCCCTTTTAAGAGGAAAGTGATGTTGACCCCAAGTTTAGTGCCTGTGAGATGGATGTTGCCACAAGCGGTCGAGGAAGTATCAAAAACATAGATAATAACCCATGTGCAACATTTGTGCCACATCCTTTCAATTTTGATGCTTTTATGCAGATTACTGCATTATTATAAAAATTGTATAAATAATGTCAGCACATTTGTGGACACATATTAGGCTGACCAGTTAGATGTGTATTGGATGAGTGACGTAATTTGTGTACTCTGGAATATCGGCAAAACTCGAACATTTCTGCTACTTTGAGCTCAAATTTGAAGCTATCTTTCAGTCCTGAAACCAATCAAACTCATCTCTATTTCTGTAATATATCTTCCATTATATCATATGACACCAAGAAACCAAGAATACAACAATAAAAATCAAATGAAAATACACCAAAATCACAGTTGCAGTTTTTTCCCATTATGTACTGCTTGCTGCAGGAATTTTTTTATATGGTGCACACTTACTGCATAGACCCCATTCTCTCATATCAAGGCCCATATTTACTGCTCATAATATCTGAGCGAATTGAGATCATGGCGTAGAACTCCATGACCGACCCAGGCTTCAAAGCCGTACTACTATGGGACTGACCATAAAAAGGTTAAGAGACTTAATAGTCTTAAGTTTGCCTGAAATGCTCTGCATAATAAGGGGTTTTCTACATGCACACCTGAATGTCATTCACCTCAGTACAATCATTATACAGTATTATGTAAATATAAATAACTCAATTTGCATTATTCCTAGTGTATCTCTTTTATAGTATAATAATAAGATATTCAATGCTAAAGTGGATAAAAATGTTATGGAGGGAGTAGTAGGTAAATTTGGGGTGCCAGGGGTAAATGTAAATGGGGAGCCTTTAAGTGAGCTATGTGTAGAAAGAGATTTGGTAATAAGTAATACATATTTTATGAAAAAGAGGATAAATAAATATACAAGGTATGATGTAGCACGTAATGAAAGTAGTTTGTTAGATTATGTATTGGTGGATAAAAGGTTAATGGGTAGGCTCCAGGATGTACATGTTTATAGAGGGGCAACTGATATATCGGATCATTATCTAGTTGTAGCTACAATTAGAGTAAGAGGTAGATGGGACAATAGGAAAATGGCAACAACAAGTAAAAGGGAGGTGAAAGTGTATAAACTAAGGGAGGAGGAAGTTCGGGGGAGATATAAGCGACTGTTGGCAGAAAGTTGGGCTAGTGCAAAGATGAGTAGTGGCGGGGTTGAAGAGGGTTGGAATAGTTTTAAAAATGCAGTATTAGAATGTGGGGCAAAAGTTTGTGGTTATAGGAGGGTGGGGGCAGGAGGAAAGAGGAGTGATTGGTGGAATGATGAAGAAAAGGGTGTGATAAAAGAGAAAAAATTAGCTTATGAGAGGTTTTTACAAAGCAGAAGTGTTATAAGAAGAGCAGAGTATATGGAGAGTAAAAGAAAGATGAAGAGAGTGGTGAGAGAGTGCAAAAGGAGAGCAGATGATAGAGTGGGAGAGGCACTGTCAAGAAATTTTAATGAAAATAAGAAAAAATTTTGGAGTGAGTTAAACAAGTTAAGAAAGCCTAGGGAAAGTATGGATTTGTCAGTTAAAAACAGAGTAGGGGAGTTAGTAGATGGGAAGAGGGAGGTATTAGGTAGATGGCGAGAATATTTTGAGGAACTTTTAAATATTGAGGAAGAAAGGGAGGCGGTAATTTCATGCACTGGACAGGGAGATATACCATCTTTTAGGAATGAAGAAGAGCAGAATGTAAGCGTGGGGGAGGTACGTGAGGCATTACGTAGAATGAAAGGGGGTAAAGCAGCTGGAACTGATGGGATCATGACAGAAATGTTAAAAGTAAGGGGGGATATAGTGTTGGAGTGGTTGGTACTTTTGTTTAATAAATGTATGAAAGAGGGGAAGGTACCAAGGGATTGGCAGAGAGCTTGTATAGTCCCTTTATATAAAGGGAAAGGGGACAAAAGAGATTGTAAAAATTATAGAGGAATAAGTTTATTGAGTATACCAGGAAAAGTGTACGGTAGGGTTATAATTGAAAGAATTAGAGGTAAGACAGAATGTAGGATTGCGGATGAGCAAGGAGGTTTCAGAGTGGGTAGGGGATGTGTAGATCAAGTGTTTACATTGAAGCATATATGTGAACAGTATTTAGATAAAGGTAGGGAAGTTTTTATTGCATTTATGGATTTAGAAAAGGCATATGATAGAGTGGATAGGGGAGCAATGTGGCAGATGTTGTAAGTATATGGAATAGGTGGTAAGTTACTAAATGCTGTAAAGAGTTTTTATGAGGATAGTGAAGCTCAGGTTAGGGTGTGTAGAAGAGAGGGAGACTACTTCCCAGTAAAAGTAGGTCTTAGACAGGGATGTGTAATGTCACCATGGTTGTTTAATATATTTATAGATGGGGTTGTAAAAGAAGTAAATGCTAGGGTGTTCGGGAGAGGGGTGGGATTAAATTATGGGGAATCAAATTCAAAATGGGAATTGACACAGTTACTTTTTGCTGATGATACTGTGCTTATGGGAGATTCTAAAAAAAAATTGCAAAAGTTAGTGGATGAGTTTGGGAATGTGTGTAAAGGTAGAAAGTTGAAAGTGAACATAGAAAAGAGTAAGGTGATGAGGGTATCAAATGATTTAGATAAAGAAAAATTGGATATCAAATTGGGGAGGAGGAGTATGGAAGAAGTGAATGTTTTCAGATACTTGGGAGTTGACGTGTCGGCGGATGGATTTATGAAGGATGAGGTTAATCATAGAATTGATAAGGGAAAAAAGGTGAGTGGTGCACTGAGGTATATGTGGAGTCAAAAAACGTTATCTATGGAGGCAAAGAAGGGAATGTATGAAAGTATAGTAGTACCAACACTCTTATATGGATGTGAAGCTTGGGTGGTAAATGCAGCAGCGAGGAGACAATTGGAGGCAGTGGAGATGTCCTGTCTAAGGGCAATGTGTGGTGTAAATATTATGCAGAAAATTCGGAGTGTGGAAATTAGGAAAAGGTGTGGTGTTAATAAAAGTATTAGTCAGAGGGCAGAAGAGGTTTTTTTTTTTACACAGGGTTTGACAAGGTTACGGATCCCTAGCTTTATTGACAGCTATTTACAGGTTAAGGATTCCTAACTTTATTGGCAAGCTAAGAGCTGTTGCCTACGTCAGCTCATTTGAAAGCATTTTTATTGTTATGAGACATACAAGTAGGGAACAGGATGAAGTTGGAGCCATCTGTGGGCCAGCATTTTCATTTGATCAACTGACTTTATCTCGTTGACATCATTATGCTGTACGAATGTGTTCCATACTCGAGTCATCCTGGGTATGTATGATCTCAGATGGAGTGATGTTCTGGAGAAGGGTACAGCCAGAGTGAAGTTGCTGCTTTCTGCCCATCTTGTGGCATAAAAGCTTGTTTCACGCTGTCCTCGAAGTGGATCCAAGTGTGGTATTTTGACAATATTGGCCTTGTACATAACAGTAAGGCCACCCACATCCCTCCTATGTTGAAGGCTCTGCTGAAATGACAGATCTATCCAGGATGGGTCCAGGCGAGAGATGAGACGTCTTGCTCTGTTCTCTACTCTGTCAAGCAGTCGCAGATGGGAGGGGGGGCAGGCAAACCAAGAAAGTGGAGCATACTCAAGGTGTGAGTGTACTTGTGCCTCGTACAGGATCTTGCAACCCCTACTGTCAAGCAGATGGGAGATACGGCGAAGTGCTGTAAGCTTCCTGGCTGCCTTGTTTGCAAGATTTACAGTGTGGTTCTTCATGGTTAGTTTGGAGTCAAATTTCACCCCAAGGATATCAACTTCTTCTCCAGGTGCCAACATCCTCCCATTCATCCTTACTACTGCACCAGCATTACCATCATGGTGCCTAGAGACGATCATCATTTGCGTTTTCTCAGGTGCAAATGTTACTTGCCATCTATTTCCCCAAGCTGATATAGCTTTCAGCTGGTGATTGATGTAGCTTAGAGCAGCTGGCATTTCTTCTCTTGGATAAGTGAATGTCAGTGTACAGTCGTCTGCATATGCATGTGATTCTGGGATGAGATGAAGAAGATCGTTGAAGTAGACATTCCATAACAATGGACCCAGCACGCTTCCTTGTGGAACACTTGCCCCAATAGGATGTCTTGCTGATTCCATTCCATTGAGAACTACACTTAGAGATCTACCATGAAGGTAATCACTGAGGAGACATAGCGTAGAGCCTGCAATTCCCAGTGCTTGAAGTTTTGCTAAGAGGCCCTGGTGCCACACCCGGTCGAAAGCGCCAGCAATGTCCAGTGCTACCACACAGCTGACTTTGGATTCATTCAGTGACTGGTGCCACTTAGTGGAGAGGTTTAACAACAGATCAGCAGCAGAGTAACCTTTCCTGAAGCCATATTGACGATCACAAAGTAGTGAGTTGTAGTCAAAAAACTCTGTCATTTGTCTTGAGATTATTGTCTCAAGGATCTTACCAGTGATTGACAGGAGTGACACTGGTCTGTAGTTGCTGATTTCTGCTCTGCTCTTCTTTTTGTGAACAGGGACTACATTTGCCTCTTTCCATAGAGAGGGCCATTTACACTGTACTAGGCAGTGCTGAAAGATGCGAGTTAGAGGTGCTGCTAGCTGGTCTGCACATCTCAACAATCTTGGGCTCAACTTGTCTGGGCCCACAGCCTTTTCTTGGTCAAGCGATTTAAGTAGGAAATGCACCTCCTCCTGCCTTATTGTCACCACTGACAGTTTTGACATAGTTCTTGCAGCTAGCCAAGGAGGGTCCCTTGCTGGATCAGGAACTTGCATTTTGGTAGCAAAGTGTTCAGCAAAGAGGTCCGCCTTCTCTTGACTACTAGTAGAGGTGGTCCCATCCTGTCGATTTAGAGGTGGAATAAGTTCATCAGGCAGATAACCTTGTCTGTCCTTGACCAGGGACCACCAGGTTTTGGAGCCTACCCTACCTGATGCTAACTTTCTTTTAGTGTCCACCTCCCATTTAGCAATGGCCCACTTTTGAACATCACCCATATGCCTACAGGCTTGCATGTGCAAGTTCCTGTTATAGGTGGTAGGATATCTCTTATACCTTCGCCATGCTTTGTACTTAGCAGTAGCAGCCTCTCTACAACGAAAGCCAAACCAAGGCTTCGTCACATATTGCCGGTGAGGAATGTGTTCTTGTTGTAGGTTAAGGATGTGTCCAGTGAAGGCTTTCACTTGGTTGTCAGCATCCCCTTGGAGAAGAGCATTCCAGTCGGTGGTGGCGAGCTCAGAGCAAAGGTGGTTTGGTCATTTAGAGAGAATGGATCAAAGTAGAATGACATGGAAAGCATATAAATCTATAGGGAAAGGAAGGCGAGGTAGGGGTCGTCCTCGAAAGCATTGGAGAGAGGGGGTAAAGGAGGTTTTGTGGGCAAGGGGCTTGGACTTCCAGCAAGCGTGCGTGAGCGTGTTAGATAGGAGTGAATGGAGACGAATGGTACTTGGGACCTGACGATCTGTTGGAGTGTGAGCAGGGTAATATTTAGTGAAGGGATTCAGGGAAACCGGTTATTTTCATATAGTCGGACTTGAGTCCTGGAAATGGGAAGTACAATGCCTGCACTTTAAAGGAGGGGTTTGGGATATTGGCAGTTTGGAGGGATATGTTGTGTATCTTTATACGTATATGCTTCTAAACTGTTGTATTCTGAGCACCTCTGCAAAAACAGTGATTATGTGTGAGTGTGGTGAAAGTGTTGAATGATGATGAAAGCATTTTCTTTTTGGGGATTTTCTTTCTTTTTTGGGTCACCCTGCCTCGGTGGGAGATGGCCGACTTGTTGAAAAAAAAAAAAATAAGATATTATCTCCATGGGAAAGTGGAACAGAATTCTTCCTCCGTAAGCCATGCGTGTTGTAAGAGGCAACTAAAATGCCGGGAGCAAGGGGCTAGTAACCTCTTCTCCTGTATAAATTACTAAATTTAAAAGAGAAACTTTCGTTTTTCTTTTTGGGCCACCCCGCCTTGGTGGGATATGGCCGGTGTGTTGAAAGAAAGAAAGAATAAGATATTATCTCCTTTATAGTATAATAAGTTAATAAAAGGACCCCAATGGAAATAATTCACTCTGACTTTTTTTGGGTTATCCTAGCTTCTCTACACATGTGCTGCTATGTATGATAATCTTTGTAACTGTATTTGTGTATACAGTACCTGAATAAACTTACTTACTTATTCTAATAAAGTATCTTTAATCTTTAGTCTTTTAATCCTTGTTTGTCTCCACTCCTAAAGACTCATATTGGTCTTGTGTTTGCAGGCAATGAACACTGGGAAACGCTATGCTGTACATTTTCAAGTCTAGTCTCTTACATTCCGGCCTTAGAATTCTCTGACCGCTTAGTACGAGACCCTCAGCTGGCTTCTGATTGGTTAACGAAGTTAGCGTCATCAATAAACCAGATTTCCAGTTTTTACCACACTATTGTAACCTCTGTGTTCTTGTACCAAGGCTCCACAAGTCAGTCAGTACAACAAGCAACTAAGGTCAGCACCAAGAAACATTTTCTGCTTGTTGTCTTCAATGTACTGACTGTTTCACACCAAGGCAGGGTGACTTTAACCCGTAAACGGTCCAAACGTATATATACGTTCTCTCCCGTAGTGCCCCAAATTTTTTGAGAAAAAAAAAATTGTTGTTTTTAATAGGAAAAAAGAGCATATGGTACCCAGGCATCCCCAATTATTTTAATATGGCACACAGTGAGTGCGCACACCCATTCTCTCATGTCTAGGTGACTCAGGCTTATCGTGGCAATGTTGAATGTATGACAATTAAAACGTATATATACGTTTGGGGCACTAGCAGTAAAAATGTATATATACGTTTGGGGCACTAGCAGTAAAAACGTATATATACGTTTGGACCGTTTACGGGTTTAAAGAAAAACAAAAGTTTTTTCCCTTAACACACCGGCCATCTCCCATTTCATAATTTGTAAAGGAGCAGGGGTTACTAGCCCCTTGCTCCTGGTATTTTAGTTGCCTCTTATATCCATTACATGTATTAAAAAAGTCACTACAAGTTCTCATTTCATGATGCACAACACTGGTATGTTGGCTTCTCTTACGTTGCTGTGTTCCATGACATGCTGGCACATAGCTAATTTGCACTATTGGTATACAGGTTTTTTTTTTTTTTCAACAAGTCGGCCGTCTCCCACCGAGGCAGGGTGACCCAAAAAAGAAAGAAAATCCCCAAAAAGAAAATACTTTCATCATCATTCAACACTTTCACCACACTCACACATTATCACTGCTTTTGCAGAGGTGCTCAGAATACAACAGTTTAGAAGTATATACGTATAAAGATACACAACATATCCCTCCAAACTGCCAATATCCCAAATCCCTCCTTTAAAGTGCAGGCATTGTACTTCCCATTTCCAGGACTCAAGTCCGACTATATGAAAATAAAATATGAAAATAAAATACAGGTGATATGCAGCCTTAATAATTCTCATTCAGTCGATAGGCTTCAAATTTTTCTGATAGGCTTCAGGTCCAACAAACCAATGGGGAATTAAACAAATGAATACCAGTATTGAGGTGTGTTAGTGGAAAACAGGAATAAATAAAGGGTATGTAAAGAACATACTAAAAATATCTAGCCATGACAGGACTTGCAACAATGTAATATAATATAATAATAATATAATATCTTGATTTACTACAAGTACATGTACAAGGTATACAGGCCTAGCTGACATCAATAACACATTACTATATAGAAACCCGCTAGATATGCAGAGCACATTGCGCAAATTAGGCCAGTTTTGTCCCAGGATGTAATTCACACCAGTCAACTAACACCCAGGTACCCATTTTACTGATGGGTGGACATAGACAACTGGTGTAAGGCAACATGTCCAATGTTTCCACCCCTTTGCCGGGAATCGAACCTGGACCCTCACCATGTGAAGTGAGAGCTTTTGCCACCAGGCCACAGGGCACCAGTGTTTTCAAGTTGGAAAAATTTAGATATAGAAAGGATATAGGAAAGCAATGGTTTGGTAATAGAGTTGTGGATGATTGGAACAAACTCCTAAGTAACATCATTGTAGTTTTAAAAATAGATTATACATGAATGGGTGCAGGTGGGTGTGAGTTGGACCTGACTAACTCGGGCCAGTAGGCCTGCTGCCGTGCTCCTTCTTATGTTCATAACTATATGCCTAATTACTTAGTCTTTCTCTTAACATTAGGTTCTGGAACGTGAAGTAATGAAAAAGAAGGCACTATCTCTGGAGGTGTTCCCCATGGTGTTGTATCGTCTGGGCCGGGAAGTCGACCCCACAACTCGCCTCACTCTCCTCTACACTCTACCATCTCTGGCTGTCAACAAAGTATGTATGTTCTTTATTCACAATTTCATTAACTTTCTTGCCGAACTTTGTCAAAATTCCTGAGTGGTGGTGATCAACAGTGCTGCAGTCCCATAAATTGTTGGGCCTCCTCTGGGAATGGGGAAGGGGGTGTTGATGCTTTTGAAAAGCTTGGGATTCATGGAATTGGTAATGTCATTATCTTTGTTTGATCAAACCTGTTTACCTCCCATTATCCAGTCACTGTATGATGATCATTACAAGCTCACAGCTCATCATGAAAATGAGAATGAAAATGTTTATTTCCTTGCAAAGCTTACCATTAACACCCCTCCTTCAGGGGTGTTAATGTTGCAGTTTAAAAACTGTAGTGTAAAGCACCCTTCTGGCAAGACAGTGATGGAGTGAATGATGGTGAAAGTTTTTCTTTTTCGGGCCACCCTGCCTTGGTGGGAATCGGCCAGTGTGTTAATAAATAATATAAAAAAAAAGCTTACCATGTGTGGTTTACATATTATAAAATATTAATTACAAAGAAGGCCACTAGCATGCCTAGGCATTTTGGGCAGATTACTCCTAATTCTTACTCTCTACTGACACAGGTTATGGAGCACTACATTTTAATATACCTTATTGCATACTAATATAAAAGTTAGGGAACTGAAGTGATTAATTAGATTGATAACAGTGAGGTAGTACAAAACATATAACAATATTACATGAATATACTAGTGTTACATGAATATACTAGTACAGTGGACCCCCGGTTAACGAACTTTTTTCATTCCAGTAGTATGTTCAGGTGCCAGTACTGACCGAATTTTTTCCCATAAGTAATATTGTGAAGTAGATTAGTCCATTTCAGACCCCCAAACATACACGTACAAACGCACTTACATAAATACACTTACATAATTGGTCGCATTTGGAGGTGATCGTTAAGCGGGGGTCCACTGTATTAGTAACAATAATAATAATAATACATAATACTATAATAATAATAGGAATAATAATAATAGGAACCATTATAATAGGAATAATAATAATAGGAGTAATAATAATAATAGTAATAATAATAATAATTGAATGATAGTAAATTTTTTTTTTGATTACCAACCTCGGTGGGAGACGACTGGTGTATGAAAAAGCTGACTGGAGGTTTTGTGATAGTATAATATGTCTGTGTTAGCTCACCTGTGACTAGGGAAGTGCTAAACCCATAAGGCAATTAAGTTTGATCCAAAGAAGAGGAGGATAGCTCCACTTCCTTGGATCAAGAGATCATTAATATCAAGACTACCCCCTTGAAGTGATCAGCGATGGAACAGTTATCAATTTTACACTGATGGCGATACCATCAAAGTTAGCCACTACCCACTGATAACACTACTTTAGCATGACCTTACTAATACTAATTACAATATTAATACGTACAGTAAGTTCTTGACTTACAAACACATTGAGAATCTTTTGTGTTGTGTATAATATCACTAGTATTATATCATTATTATACACAATACATGTCCCCAACGTGTTCATAAGTTGAAGACTTCTTGTATTATGAATATTATACACAATTCAGGAGGTCTCCAATGTGTTTGTAAGTCCAGGGCTTACTGTAACATTTTATTGACTAGGTCATATCATGATTGATACATGTTACAGCAAATGTTTGTCCATACAGCTCTGTGTTGCACTGGTGTTGAAGACTCTACTAGCCTTCTGGTCATCGGGATCACTTCGTCCTCTTGTGTTGCGTCTGGTTTACGACCTATGGACGGTGGAGCCCAGGACCTATTCCTATCTCTCTCAGCTCATCCATGACAAGTCGATCAACACCAATGAGATTCAGATTGCTCGTGCCTTCATCGTTGCTAGCATTTGCAAAGCAAAGTAAGCACATTGATGTATAATTTAGTGTTGATGATTTGCTATCTTTGCTCGTGTTGCTGTTCAGAAGGTCATCTGAACTGTGATGTCAGCATGATTCTGGCTAGACAGTGACTGAATGATAGTGAGAGTGTTTCCTCTTTTATTTTACACTCTATCTCAGTGGGAGATGGCTGATGTGTTAAAAAATCTAATCTAAAATCCTTAAGCAAGAATATAATTACCACAATGGAAAAAAAAAAGCCAAATTCATTGACTTTCTTTTACACTGTAAACACTCCCTGTACAAGCCCCTCAGGGGAAGTGCCTTGAGGCTAGTGAAGGGCTCTTGATCTGAGGAAGTGGAGCTATTCTCTCCTTTGAATTTTACTTCACTGCTTCCTGTTACATACATGATCTATATACAGCCTCTGGCAAGACAGTGATAGTGTGAATGATGGTGAAAGTTAACTCTTCTGGTCACCTTGCCTCTGTGGGAATCAGCCAGTGTGTTAAAAAAGAAATCTACCCTTACACCTGAGTACTGTAATTTTTTTTTTTTTTTTTTTTTTTTTTCAACAAGTCGGTCGTCTCCCACCGAGGCAGGGTGACCCAAAAAAAGAAAGGAAATCCCCAAAAAGAAAACACTTTCATCATCATTCAACACTTTCACCACACTCACACATTATCACTGCTTTTGCAGAGGTGCTCAGGATACAACAGTTTAGAAGCATATACGTATAAAGATACACAACATATCCCTCCAAACTGCCAATATCCCAAACCCCTCCTTTAAAGTGCAGGCATTGTACTGTAATTATCATATTTATATACTCGTCTCATAAGTACGTAATGGCAGTATCCTACAATTTGAGCTACTTTTGATAAAAAATATTTAATTTGGAATATAAATCCCCAGAGAATTAATAACCCAGGAGAGCCCAGCATTGTGGCTCATCTTCACTGTGATCCTTAGGCTTTTCCTAGGATGCCACCCACAACAGTTTACAAATTTCTAGATGCGTTTACTAATAAGGTGATCATGGGCAGTGAGTATAAGAAGACTTGCCCATATTTCTTACCTTGACAAGGATCCAGCCCAAGTCCTCCGAGTTGTAAACCACACACACACGCTACTACTGAGCTACAAGATACTTTCATTCACTGTTACGTCACACATATTACACTCTCACAATTTTCACATTCAGTATTTAGAAAATTATCAGATTTTTTTCAACTCACTGGCCATGTCCCACCAAGGCAAGGTGACCCTACAAGAAAAATGAAAGTTTTTCTTTTTAAATTTAGTATAATTTATACAGGAGAAGGGGTTACTATCCCCTTGCTCCCGGCATTTTAGTCACCTCTTATGACATGCATGGCTTATGGAGGAAGAAAAAATTATCAGATGTTTACAATTATAGGTGATCACAGCCAGCTAACAGTGATATTGTATATTTTTTTGAGAACTGGGTAAATGTGTATGTAGAATTTTTCCTTCCAAGATTTATGCATGAGGCTATTTTTTCTACTGTCAGAACTTAAAAGGCACTGGAAGTACAGAAGAGATAGAAGTGGATACTTCAAAACTTAGCTGGACTTGGAGTCCTAGAGGTGTGATCTCTTCAGAGTGCAGAGGTGATGTTGCAGTCAGTGTCATCTGAACTGTGATGGCAACACACTACTGGAAAAATGGTGACTGAATGAATAATGATGAATGTGTTTCCTTCTTCAGGTCACCCTGTGTTGGTGGGAGATGACCATTTGAGGAAATTAACAAAAAAATTGAAAGTTACTCCATTTTACTGTATCTAAGTTATCCAGCACCCACTGATAACATTGATGGTCATATCGTCAGAGTTATCCAGTACCCATTTTAGTTAGTTTTCTATATTCCTGTAACAACCCTTCAAGGGTAGTGATCCAGTTTATTAGTGCTGTCCTCTTGTTTACACCTCAAATCTGATTTCCCTCATTCTGCAGCTGCTGTGATCCTTAAGGGCTCTTGATCTAAGGAATTGAAGCTGCCCTTTCCTTCCTTTAATCAAGCCTGATTGCTTCCTATTACACTGGCACTGTATGACCCTTATTAGTTGAACATTGCCCTATGAATACATAGCACAGTAATAACAACAATTGAATGAATAATGGTGAATGTGCTTTCTTCTTTGGATCACCCTGCCTTGGAGGGTGATGTATGTTGAGGTAAAATAAATACAAAGAATTTTTTTTCCAACAAACCATCCGTCTCACACTGAGGCAGAGTGACCTGAAAAAGAGGAAATTATACAGTTTTTCTTCTTTTTACATTTAGTAATTTAGTCGCCTCTTACGACGTGCATGGCTTATGGAGAATGGAGTGGAATTCTTTTCCACTTCCCCATGGAGGGAAATGAAATAACTTTAACAGTTTATAATGTGCTTTTGTTTTTCTTTTTGAGCCACCTTGCCTCGGTGGGAAACGGCCGATTTGTTGAAAGAAGTAGTTTATAATGTGTTGTTATATTGTGTGTATGTTGCAGGCCATCTCAACATGGTGAGGAGCTTCTGCCACTCTTGTCTGGGTTCCTGAATGAGTGTAAGAGTGATGATGGAACTCCGCAGACCTTGATAGCTCTAGATGGTATTTATGATTTGTGTGCCAACCAGATTATAGATCTACGAACAACGTGGCGTGTCATTGCTCCCAAACTGGTACGAGATAAGAGGCCTGGGGTGACAGAAAAGCTGTGTGCACTGCTGGGGCTAGTGCCAGTGCTCCACGTGGCCAGTGTGGAGTATGAAAAGTTTACTTCAGATGCCGTCACAATCTTGTGGAACTGGATAGCATCTCACCGATCTCTTTCGGTAGTAAAAGCCGCATACATGTCACTTGAAAAGTTTAAATATGATGATTACACACTAAAGATGCTCCCACAGTATGCTAGAATGGGTCACCAGCTACCAGCTAGCATGGCAGCCACGCCATTTGAAGCTGCTCGCAAGGCTGAAGATGTGCTTAACTATGTGCCTGGTTTAGCATGGGTTAAGCTAATTAAAGGCTGCCCAGAATCTCATCTTGTCTGTGTTGAGAGTTTCATCAACTCGTTGGTATCGCGTGAAGTTGCTGCCCTTCCAAAAGGCATATATCTAACTGCTATTCAAGAAGCTAAGCGCAGGGGAATCAAAGGTGTTAATGGTCAACCTGAGCCACAGTCCTATAGTTTTTTTAAGGAGATGTCGATTCTGAAAGCCATTGTAAACTTTCTTTTGGATTTCTCAAATTTGATGAAGAACTGTGAGCATGCTGAAGTGAAGCAGAGGTTGCTTAGGTGCTCAGTGTTGATGCTTGAGGCTCTAGGTCAGTCTCTTCCCCGTCCATATCCTGCTCTTGACTGGTCTTTTCTTGAGAATGTTTTGATATCAGCACAGTCGACCTGCAACTATGACTGGATCACAAGAATACGCCATAGCCTCTTTCAGATAGCAGCTCGTCAGTGTAACAAATCAAACTCAGCAAGTGCATTAATTAGTAAGTGGCTAGTTCCTGCACCATCTAATGGTCTAACACGAGAAGATGAAATTGTCCTGTTTAAGTTGTTGGATCATCTTGGTCGTGGTTTACCACCAACTGTTTTGCAGCCTTTCGTGGCCTATGTTTTTAATCAACATATGTCAGAAACTGTGCATATGAAGAAGCTTCTTGAGGCCTTAAAGCCAAATCTCACTGCAGACTTTATCTTTGACACAAACAGGAATGTCCTGAGTAATGCAATAGAGAATCTAAATGAGCATATAGATCCAGCAAATGAAGTCATGTATGTAGCTTACAAAGCATGTGTTGCAGATCTTCCACTGAAGCACATAGAACGTCTGACTTCTCCATCACTCTGGTGGGAAGTCACTGATGAACGACTATATCGAGCAGCTGTGTTACGTTGTCACGTTGCGGAGAAGGACCCTGAAGAATTAGCTCTACCATGGTTAAATGATCTGGTCGACTCTGCCGCTGCTCTACCTGGGGACCGTTCGCATCTGCTTCGAGTCATGTCAAATACTCTTGTAGTCCGGTGTCGAGTGAAGGAGAGCACTACGTGGTTTTTGCAACTTCTAGGAAGATTGCGTGATCATCTGAAGGCAAAGCCAGGAGACAACCTTGTGGCAGCTCATGAGCAGCAACAGAGAGTCACTTTCTATCTTGATCTAGTAGTGATGGGACTGTTGGTGTGGTCAGACTTGTGGGCCACAAACCAGATGGAAGTCTTGGCAGAGTCTCCAGCACTTCGAGACCGCCTCCTGCTTCCTTCCATTGTAACCTTATCTGGCCAGACCGAGTGGAAACAAACTCTTAACCAGCTTCTCAATTGGCTGTTGTCTTCTCACTCTCTGATGGGTGAACATGCCAGTTCCCGTTACCATCTGTCTTCACCTACTCTCCTCCTTGCCACTCTCAATCCAGATCTTACTCAAATTATGTGGAATAAAGTTATTGCCTTAGTTATTTAAGGCTTAAAAATGTAGATAATTTATTCTCTAGTAGTCATTGTAGATCTTAATGCCATTTATTGCAACATTTAGAGTAATGCATCAAGTGTTTTCCTTTATATATACTATTGGGCGTTATTCATTTCTATGGTATAAACCTTGGTAATAAATACCGACAAGTTAGTTTAGAAAAATACGTAAGCAAACACTAGGACATATTTATTAGAAAATGTTTCGGCCCTGGGACCTTGATCACTTCTAATATCATCAAGGTCCCAAGACCAAAACATTATCTAATAAATATGTATGTCCTAGTGATTGATTACGCGTTTTTCTTAACCATTCATTTCTATAAACGTTCACCTTGAGGCTGGAATTTGAGCCATAATGACTCGTGAAATTGCAGTAACGCAATTGCAAACAAATCACCAAATGGATGGGATTTGAACCCATGGCAAGTCCTAAAATTCACCGGCCTGTGAGGTTTAGCACTCGTGTGTCGTGGATTTAAATCCCACCTGTTTCCTGACTTGAGTTATCTTGTCCTTCAAATTCAAACTCAATTTTTTATTTCTTTGCATAGTATGCAATGTGTGATTTACATGTAATAAAATAGTGTTAAGCACAAAGAAAGCCACTAACATGCCTGAGCATTTCCTTATACAAATACAGTGGACCCCCGGTATATGATGTTATTTCATTCCAGAAGTATGTTCAGGTGCCAGTACTGAACAAATTTGTTCCCATAAGGAATATTGTGAATTAGATTAGTCCATTTCAGACCCCCAAACATACACGTACAAACGCACTTACATAAATACACTTACATAATTAGTTGCATTGGGAGCTAATCGTAAAGTGGGGGTCCACTGTATAGATACAAGTTTACACAATACATTGTTATACAGAGATGGTGACACTTGAATGTATGTTGAAAGCTCATGGCTATGCAGAGCATTTCAGACAAGCTTAACCCTTAAACTGTCGAAACGTAGATCTACGTTTGCTCGCGTAGCGCTCCGAACGTAGATTTACGTTTTTTTTACATTGTTTCTTATGGAGAAAATCAAGGTTGGAGTGCTACGCACGCAAATGTAGATCTACATTTGGACAGTTTAAGGGTTAAAGCCCTAGATATTGTATGATTTCTGTATTCCATTGAATATAATAATCATAATATAAATTCGTATTTATCTTTTTCGTAACCCCTTCTTCTGTATGAATTACTAAATTTAAAAAGAAAAACATTTCCTTTTCTTTTTAGGTCACCCTGTCTGTGTGGAATATAGCCGGTGTGCTGAAATAAAGAATTTTTTTTTCCTTTCTCTATATCCTAGTTGTCAGTGTTTTCTCTACATCTCTTTGCCTTACCCATTCCTTCTATGTCATTTTTTTTCTGTTTAATATATTATTTATTGTACAAAGAAATTATTTATCAGGATAAGTTTTAGAAAATCTCCAGAAGCCTCACTTCTACTCTTGTGGTTCGTCTGTCTGGCTATCAGCATGTGTATTCCCACTTATCTATTTGTCTGTCTTTAGAGATGCCACTGGTTTTAAAGTTTCCCAGTGAATATAATAATACTAATACAAATTATAAAAGGATATGAAATGAATTGACAAGATTGACTGACTCCATCAACTGCCATAACCACACACTGTACTGTAAATGTAACCACACACTATACTGTAACTATAATTTGCAGAAGAAAACATAAAAAATTCAGTATTTCAGACACGAGAAGATAAGATAGGGTAAGATTTCATTTGGACTTTTAATCCCAGAGGGTTAGCCACCCAGGATAACCCAAGAAAGGCAGTGCATCATCGAGGGACTATCTGCCTTATTTCCACTGGGGTCCTTAATCTTGTCCCCCAGGATTTGACCCACACCAGTTGACTAACACCCAGGTACCTACTTGCTTGCTAGGTGAACTGACAACAGGTGTAAGGAAACACACCCAGTGTTTCCACCCGGCCGGGAATCAAACCACGGATACTCAGCATGTGAAGCGAGAGCTTTGCCTAACAGGCCAAGGGCCACTGTAAGTCAATCAGGGTGGAAGTGGTAGATGCTGGATACTTCAACTACTGAGTGACAGACACTCTACCCTTGTAGCCAGATTGCAATCTTAAACATATAAATTACAAATAACCCGCACATAGGAGAGAGGAGCTTACGACGAAGTTTTGGTCTGTCTTGGACCGTTTACAAAGCTCTTTTTTGTCATGTTGGAGATCACAGTCATCCTATTGACTGGTCTTCTGCTAAAACTGTCTACCCTACTTCTAACTTTCACAGTCACCATCTGGTTGAATCCTCCCTTATAAACAACTTTCCCTGTGTGAATCTTAGTCCTGGCTTTGTCTCTGTAGATGCCTTCATTTTCCATTACATTGCATTGCAAAATGCTCCAAACTTCAGAACACCCATGACTTAACCTGATTCTTTTTTTCTCCTTTTCTTTTCATCTCTTCCCCTTCTCTTTTTGCCTTTTTCTTCTTTGGGTTTTCTTTCTTCTGCCTTGGATGTTTGGTCCTTTATTCTCCCACCCTTTGTTTTTATTCTTACCCTTTGTGGCCCCTTAGTTCTCCTGCAGTCCATCTCTTTCTTGGCCTTTGCCTGACTCCACTACTTCTGCTACTACCTCTCTACTTCCTTTCTTACTACATACCTCTCTTGTCCCGTCCCTGTCAGCTGGCCTATGTATACTGCCCCCTTCTCCTCTCCTTTCTGTGTAGTATATATACAACAGTGGTTATAACTATGATCATAATTTTTAAAATGGTGGACCAGTAAGCCAGTGGAAGGCCCCAGTCAGATGACCAAAAGCTCCAACATCTGGTCATTATCTGACGAAGACCCGCGTCGGGAAACACTTGTCCTGTTTCCTGGCAAACCTTACCTAACCTAACCTCTCCTTTCTCTTAGTGTGACTTTGTAAATGGTCCAAGTCAAACAAACGTTGTTGTAAGCTCCTCTCTCCTATGTGCACGTTATTTGTGTATTGTTCCAGTCACGGTATTGTGCCTTTTTTGTTCTTAATACATATAAACCCTCTATATCAGTGGTTCTTATTTTGGGGTATCTATAACCCTTGAGGGGTATTGGAACCAAATAATGGGGGTATGGAACTCTATTTCTGAACAATTTAAAAAAAAGTTGTTAGAATAAATTATCAGTTGTTCTGTTCCTAGTTATCTACAGGTAGGGCCTGCTTTACAATGCTTTGCTTTACAGTGCTCTGCTTTAAAGTCCTTCCCTTTATGATGTTTCGCTAATGCAGTGGTTTTCAATTATACCCAGAACCTAACCTGCTGTATAAGTGGGGCCCATAACCTAAACTGCTGTATAAGCAGGACCCAGAACCTAACCTGCTGTATAAGTGGGGCCCATAACCTAAACTGCTGTATAAGCAGGACCCAGAACCTAACCTGCTGTATAAGCGGGGCCCTACAGTAGCCTAGAACCTAACCTGCTGTATAAGCGGGGCCCTACAGTAGCCTGGAACCTAAACTGCTGTATAAGCGGGGCCCTACAGTAGCCTAGAACCTAACCTGCTGTATAAGCGGGGCCCTACAGTAGCCTAGAACCTAACCTGCTGTATAAGCGGGGCCCTACAGTAGCCTAGAACCTAACCTGCTGTATAAGCGGGGCCCTACAGTAGCCTAGAACCTAACCTGCTGTATAAGCAGGGCCCTACAGTAGCCTGGAACCTAACCTGCTGTATAAGCGGGGCCCTACAGTAGCCTAGAACCTAACCTGCTGTATAAGCGGGGCCCTACAGTAGCCTAGAACCTAACCTGCTGTATAAGCGGGGCCCTACAGTAGCCTAGAACCTAACCTGCTGTATAAGCGGGGCCCTACAGTAGCCTGGAACCTAACCTGCTGTATAAGCGGGGCCCTACAGTAGCCTAGAACCTAACCTGCTGTATAAGAGGGGCCCTACAGTAGCCTAGAACCTAACCTGCTGTCTCAGCGGGGCCCTCCAGAAGCCTAGAACCTAACCTGCTGTATAAGCGGGGCCCTACAGTAGCCTAGAACCTAACCTGCTGTATAAGCGGGGCCCTACAGTAGCCTAGAACCTAACCTGCTGTATAAGTGGGGCCCTACAGTAGCCTAGAACCTAACCTGCTGTATAAGTGGGGCCCATAACCTAACCTGCTGTATAAGTGGGGCCCATAACCTAAACTGCTGTATAAGCAGGACCCAGAACCTAACCTGCTATACAAGAGGAGCCCAGAACCTAACCTGCTGTACAAGAGGAGCCCAGAACCTAACTCCCCTCCTCCATGCTGATGAAGGGGAGCTTTTGATCCAAGGAATTGGATCTATCTTCCCCTTCCCCAGGTGCTATAAGACCCCTATGGGTTTAGTGCTTTCCTCTATAAAAAGTTAACTCTTCTTGAGGAAGACGTGTCCTGCACACCTGCCTCCTGACAAGAAAGGTGTGAACCCTTACACCTGCCTTTAGACAAGGCAGATGTGTCCTCTATACATGCCTCCTGAGAAGGCAGGTGTGTGCCCCCCACACCTCTCCTGACAAAGCAGGCAGGAACCCCCACACTTGTCTCCTGACAAAGCAGACAGGAATCCCCACACCTGTCTCCTGATAAAGCAGGCAGGAACCCCCACACCTGTCTCCTGACAAGGCAGGTGTGTGCCCCCCCACACCTGCCTCCTGACAACGTTCCTTTAATTTGATGCTAATTATTATAATCATGGGGGAGCGCTGAACCCGTAAGGATTATGCAGCCAATTAATGCCAATATGGTGTAGGCTTTATTATTATTATATTATTATTATTATTAATATTATTATTATCAAGTTAGGAGAGAACAGTAGAGGCCAGAATATAATGTAGGAGGGGCACACACCTGCCTCCTGACAAGGCAGGTGTGTGCCCCATGCACCTGCCTCCTGACAAGGCGAGTGTGTGCCCCCCACACCTGCCTCTTGACAAGGCAGGTGTGTGCCCCCCTGCACCTGCCTCCTGGCAAGGCGAGTGTGTGCCCCCCACACCTGCCTCCTGACAAGGCAGGTGTGTGCCTCCCACACCTGCCTCCTGACAAAGCAGGTGTGTGCCCCTCCTACATTATATTCTGGCCTCTACTGTTCTCTCCTTACTTGACAATAATAATAATAATATAATAATAATAATAATAATAAAGCCTACACCATATTAGCATTAATTGGCTGCATAATCCTTACGGGTTCAGCGCTCCCCATGATTATAATAATTAGCATCAAATTAAAGGAACGTTGAAACCAGGTATCGGGATCCATAATGTCTGATAATTCATCTCAAAATCCATCATAGAGACAATAAACCACACCGAAATATGGAAAAAACCACCGGGAGAAATATTCCGGTGGATAATACGTCCCAGGGGGTGAATATTAGGGTTAAATAAGGAATATTAGGGTGATATGTGTGGAGGTCACGTGACCTGAGGCGCCATATGAAAACAAGTTGAGTGTTGACGCAGGTGGGAGGACGCCATAGTCTTCCTCCACCTATTTTACCTCCATTTAGCCTCCTCCGAGGCCCTCCAGCACTCCACGCCTCCGGAGTGGAGGCTGCTGCACTCCCTGGAGGCCCAGAGTAGAGGTAATAGTGGAGTTAACAGCTAATAATGGAGGGAGATGTGACCTGGGACGGACATTGTTGATTCTCTCCCTGCTTTAAATATTCAATATTTTTCATCCTCGTTTTTACCATTATATCTCTTGGGGTTTAAGACACGTTTCCAGCACTTGGGGGTTTCTCGATGCGATGTTTCGCCCCTCAAGCACCCGGCTACTGCAGTGTATTAAGTGTTAATACAGAGCAAGACAATGTAATAAATGGCTTTACTCTTGCTTATTTAATTATGTTTCTAATTTAGTTGTCGAAACTGTAACTAAATGGACTGTAAACTTTTATGTAAACTTTTATGTAAACTTGTGTTAACCTCTGTTAACTTCTGTATTAACTATGTTAACATAAAAGTTAACATAGTTAATACAGAAGTTAACATAGAAGTTAACATAGAGGTTAACACAGAAGTTTACATAGTTAACATAAAAGTTTACATAGTTAACATAAAAGTTTACATAGTTAACATAAAAGTTTACATAGTTAACATAAAAGTTTACATAGTTAACATAAAAGTTTGGTATAAACCTTTGTAATAAATACCGACAAGTTGCTTTAGAAAGACACGTAAGCAAACACTATAACATATTTATTAGAAAACGTTTCGGTCCTGGGACCTTGATCACTTCTAACATACAGAGGTAGAAAGACATTATATATATAGGCGGAGAGTGAGATGTGACGCACGTGACCTGAGGAATGTCATAAGAACATAAGAATGGAGGAACACTGTAGAAGGCCTACTGGCCCATGCGAGGCAGGTCCTTATCAAAACAACCTCTGCCTATGTGTGTGATGAATGGTTTGAAAAACCGACAAGTTGAAGATTGAGACACTTATGCAGGATATGGGAATCTTTATTCAGGACGGGTAGACGGGATGAGGACGGGTAGACGATGAAATCATGTGACTCCTGTGTTGTTGGGTTGGTGCTGCTTAAGTATCATGTATGCCAATGTTTTTGAAATTTTGTAGTTTCCAGTGTTGCGTTCTATAGTGTCGGTGACGGCGATTAGTGAGGCTTCTAGGCACCGTCGGCGTCTGAGGTCTGGCATTTGATGAACTGGAACGAGGCACAACTCGTTCTCACCGAACCAGACCTCAGACGCCGACGGTGCCTAGAAGCCTCACTAATCGCCGTCACCGACACTATAGAACGCAACACTGGAAACTACAAAATTTCAAAAACATTGGCATACATGATACTTAAGCAGCACCAACCCAACAACACAGGAGTCACATGATTTCATCGTCTACCCGTCCTCATCATAGGCAGAGGTTGTTTTGATAAGGACCTGCCTCGCATGGTCCAGTAGGCCTTCTACAGTGTTCCTCCATTCTTATGTTCTTATGACATTCCTCAGGTCACGTGCGTCACACCTCACTCTCCGCCTATATATATAATGTCTTTCTACCTCTGTATGTTAGAAGTGATCAAGGTCCCAGGACCGAAACGTTTTCTAATAAATATGTTATAGTGTTTGCTTACGTGTCTTTCTAAACCAACATAAAAGTTTACATAGTTTACATAAAAGTTTACATAAAAGTTTATATAAAAGTTTACATAGTTAACATAAAAGTTTACATAAAAGTTTATATAAAAGTTTACATAAAAGTTAACTTCAATGTTAACTTCAATGTTAACTTCAATGTTAACTTCAATGTTAACTTCAATGTTAACTTCAATGTTAACTTCAATGTTAACTTCAATGTTAACTTCAATGTTAACTTCAATGTTAACTTCTATGTTAACTTCTATGTTAACTTCTATGTTAACTTCTATGTTAACTTCTATGTTAACTTCTATGTTAACTTCTATGTTAACTTCTATGTTAACTTCTATGTTAACTTCTATGTTAACTTCTATGTTAACTTCTATGTTAACTTCTATGTTAACTTCTATGTTAACTTCTGTTAACTTCTATGTTAACTTCTATGTTAACTTCTATGTAAACTTCTATGTAAACTTCAATGTAAACTTCAATGTTAACTTCAATATTAACTTCTATGTTAACTTCTATGCGAACTTCTTTGTAGACTAATATGTAACTTCTAAGTAAACTCAAATTTCTATGTAAACTTTTATTTAACTTTTAAGTATACTTCTCCAAAGTCTGTATGAATTTGTTACTTCTGTGTAACCTACTGTGTTACTTCTGTGTAACCTACTGTGTTACTTCTGTGTAACCTACTGTGTTACTTCTGTGTAACCTACTGTGTTACTTCTGTGTAACCTGCTGTGTTACTTCTGTGTAACCTACTGTGTTACTTCTGTGTAACTTACTGTGTTACTTCTGTGTAACTTACTGTGTTACTTCTGTGTAACTTACTGTGTTACTTCTGTGTAACTTACTGTGTTACTTCTGTGTAACTTACTGTGTTACTTCTGTGTAACTTACTGTGTTACTTCTGTGTAACTTACTGTGTTACTTCTGTGTAACTTACTGTGTTACTTCTGTGTAACTTACTGTGTTACTTCTGTGTAACTTACTGTGTTACTTCTGTGTAACTTACTGTGTTACTTCTGTGTAACTTACTGTGTTACTTCTGTGTAACTTACTGTGTTACTTCTGTGTAACTTACTGTGTTACTTCTGTGTAACTTACTGTGTTACTTCTGTGTAACTTACTGTGTTACTTCTGTGTAACCTACTGTGTTACTTCTGTGTAACTTACTGTGTTACTTCTGTGTAACTTACTGTGTTACTTCTGTGTAACCTACTGTGTTACTTCTGTGTAACTTACTGTGTTACTTCTGTGTAACCTTCTGTGTAACTTACTGTGTTACTTCTGTGTAACCTACTGTGTTACTTCTGTGTAACTTACTGTGTTACTTCTGTGTAACTTACTGTGTTACTTCTGTGTAACCTACTGTGTTACTTCTGTGTAACTTACTGTGTTACTTCTGTGTAACTTACTGTGTTACTTCTGTGTAACTTACTGTGTTACTTCTGTGTAACTTACTGTGTTACTTCTGTGTAACCTACTGTGTTACTTCTGTGTAACTTACTGTGTTACTTCTGTGTAACTTACTGTGTTACTTCTGTGTAACTTACTGTGTTACTTCTGTGTAACCTGCTGTGTTACTTCTGTGTAACTTACTGTGTTACTTCTGTGTAACCTACTGTGTTACTTCTGTGTAACCTACTGTGTTACTTCTGTGTAACTTACTGTGTTACTTCTGTGTAACCTACTGTGTTACTTCTGTGTATCTTACTGTGTTACTTCTGTGTAACTTACTGTGTTGCTTCTGTGTAACCTACTGTGTTACTTCTGTGTAACTTACTGTGTTACTTCTGTGTAACTTACTGTGTTACTTCTGTGTAACCTACTGTGTTACTTCTGGGTAACCTACTGTGTTACTTCTGTGTAACCTTCTGTGTTACTTCTGTGTAACCTTCTGTGTTACTTCTGTGTAACCTTCTGTGTTACTTCTGTGTAACCTTCTGTGTTACTTCTGTGTAAACTTCTGTGTTACTTCTGTGTAATCTTCTGCATTACTTCTGTGTAACCTACTGTGTTATTTCTGTGTAACCTACTGTGTTACTTCTGTATAACCTACTGTGTTACTTCTGTGTAACCTACTGTGTTCTGTGTAAACGTGTGTTACTTCTGTGTAACCTGCGTTACTTCTGTGTAACCTTCTGTGTTACTTCTGTGTAAACTTCTGTGTTACTTCTGTGTAAACTTCTGTGTTACTTCTGTGTAATCTTCTGTGTTACTTCTGTGTAAACTTCTGTGTTACTTCTGTGTAAACTTCTGTGTTACTTCTGTGTAACCTTCTGTGTTACTTCTGTGTTACTTCTGTGTAATCTTCTGTGTTACTTCTGTGTAACCTACTGTGTTACTTCTGTGTAACCTTCTGTGTTACTTCTGTGTAACCTACTGTGTTACTTCTGTGTAACCTTCTGTGTTACTTCTGTGTTACTTCTGTGTAATCTTCTGTGTTACTTCTGTGTAACCTACTGTGTTACTTCTGTGTAACCTTCTGTGTTACTTCTGTGTAACCTTCTGTGTTACTTCTGTGTAACCTTCTGTGTTACTTCTGTGTAACCTACTGTGTTACTTCTGCATAAATGTCTGTGTTACTTCTGTGTAACCTACTGTGTTACTTCTGTGTTACTTCTGTGTAAACTTCTGTGTTACTTCTGTGTAACTTTGTGTGGACTTTTGTCCAACAAGAAATATTTTTTTTCCTTTACGAGTAATGTCACTCATCAAGTAGTTGATGTTAAGTAATGTAAAGCAAAAGTAATGTAGCTAAGTAGTATTGTAAAGTAACATGAAGTTAAAGTAACAAAGTAAAGTAACCTAATGTTACAGTAATGTAAAGTTAACATAAAGTAACAGAGAGAGTAGTGTGTGTAAATTACCCTCCAGGATAACCCAAAGAAGTCAGTGGTTTATTTCCATTGTGGTCCTGTAATGTGATCCTGTTACATGTATTTGTTTAATGGATTAAACTGGTTTTGTTGGGATTGTTGGTTTTTAAAGGCTGTGGAAGGATTGGTTTGTCTTGACTTTTTTTGGGTTGTTCTAGGTTATTACGTGTACCTGAGCACAAGAAAGACGTGCTTCCTGTTTGCACTCGCATATTTACCCCATCTAATGTAAAACCCAGTCGGTGGTAAATCATGTAAACTATATTTCATCATATAAATCTGCCAATGACCAGCATTCAGTTACTACCATATATTCTTCTTAAAATATACAGATGGCTGATGAGTGGCGGATAGCTAGCCTCAGCCAGACAATAGATGATGACGACGATGATGATGATGTGGCTGATCTGGTGCCCTCGACACCTGGACAGGAGGATATTGATATGGCGTCACCTTCACAGGACAGTGCCTCGTTACTTGGTGTCATGACAGAACAGCATGGGACAGGTACGTCAGCTGCAGTAATTCCTTGTTTGTGCATGCACATAAGTATAGCCTTGAAATTCAGACTCCTTAAAGCCAGGAGCTTCTCGAAAGGTAGATTTCACCCCCCCCCAAAAAAAAGAAAGTAAATGAAGAATACAGTGGACCCTCGGCCAACGATGGCATCGATTAACGATAAATCCAACTAGCGATACATTTTAACGCAAAATTTTTGCCTCGACTAGCGCTAAAAAACTCGACCAACACTATTAGTTCCGTCTGAGACGCGTCCACTTCTGGCCAGTGTTTACAAGCCAGCCAGCCACCGCAGTCGCTTCCAAGCATACAATCGGAACATTTCATATTATCACAGCCTTTTTAGTGATTGCACCTGCAAAATAAGTCACCATGGGCCCCAAGAAAACTTCTAGTGCCAACCCTACAGCAAAAAGGGTGAGAATTACTATGGATATGAAGAAAGAGATCATTGCTAAGTATGAAAGTGGAGTGTGTGTCTCTGAGCTGGCCAGGTTGTACACAAAACCCCAATCAACCATCGCTACTATTGTGGCCAAGAAAACGGCAATCAAGGAAGCTGTTCTTGCCAAAGGTGCAACTATGTTTTCGAAACTGAGATCGCAAGTACTCGAAGATGTTGAGAGACGCTTATTGGTGTGGGTAAACGAAAAACAGATAGCAGGAGATAGCATCTCTCAAGCGATCATATGTGAAAAGGCTAGGAAGTTGCATGACGATTTAATTAAAAAAATGCCAGCAACTAGTGGTGATGTGAGTGAATTTAAGGCCAGCAAAGGTTGGTTTGAGAGATTTAAAGGGAAGGGAAGTAACCCCGGAAAAGGACTTGCCACCTCAAGTCCTAATGGAAGGGGATTCCCCTTCTAAACACTAAGACCATCAACACTCTCCCCTCCTCCCATCCCATCAGTCATCACCAGATCTTCAATAAAGGTAAGTGTCATGTAACTGTGCATGTCTTCTTCAGTTTGTGTGTATTAAAATTAATATTTCATGTGGTAAAAGTTTTTTTTTCATACTTTTGGGTGTCTTGCACAGATTAATTTGATTTCCATTACAGTGGACCCCCGGTTAACGATTTTAATCCGTGCAAGAGGGCTCATCGTTATGCGAAATAATCGTTATGCGAATTAATTTTCCCCATAAGAAATAATGGAAATAAAATTAATCCGTGCAAGACGCCCAAAAGTATGAAAAAAAATTTTTTTTACCACATGAAATGTTAATTTTAATACACACAAACTGAAAAAGGCATGCACAATTACATGACACTTACTTTTATTGAAGATCTGGTGATGATTGATGGGATGGGAGGAGGGGAGAGCATTATCTTCTTACTGTTTAGAAGGGGAATCCCCTTCCATTAGGACTTGAGGTAGCAAGTCCTTTTCTGGGGTTACTTCCCTTCTTCTTTTAATGCCACTAGGACCAGCTTCAGAGTCACTGGACCTCTGTCGCACAACAAATCTGTCCATAGAGCTCTGTACCTCCCGTTTCTTCAAGACTTTCCTAAAATGGGCCATAACATTGTCATTGAAATAGTCACAAGCACGGCTTGCAACAGCTGTGTCAGGGTGATTTTCATCTATAAAGGTTTGCAGTTCAAACCACTCTGCACACATTTCCTTAATCTTTGAAGTAGGCACAATGGATTCCACAACTGGCATAGGCTTCTCAGGGTTAGCCCCAAACCCTTCAAAATCTTTCTTAATTTCCATACTAATTCTCACCCTTTTTACCACAGGGTTGGCACTAGAAGCTTTCTTGGGGCCCATGGTCACTTATTTTCCAGAAACACCACCGAAAACACTGTAATAATACGAAATATTCCGAGTGTATGCTTGGATGTTACCGCGGAGGCTGGCTGGTAAACAATGGGACGGCCGGCACATGTGAGGGCACATTGGACGCGTCTCGGACGAAAATCGGTATGCGGGTTTTTAATCGGTATGCGGGGCAAAAATTTTGCGATAAAAGTAATCGTTATGCGGAAAAATCGCTATGCGATGCCATCGTTATGCGGGGGTCCACTGTATTTCTTATGGGGAAAATTAACTTGACTAACAATAATTTTGACTAACGATGAGCTCTCAGGAACGGATTAATAGCGTTAGTCGAGGGTCCACTGTATACATAAAGACTACAAATCACGGAACATTCAAGGTTTGAACACATGGCGAGTGAATTGTAAAACTCCAGGCCAGTGTGTAAGCTACTGAGCCAGCTGGCTAT
The DNA here is from genome assembly GCF_038502225.1 of Cherax quadricarinatus. Lineage (NCBI taxonomy): Eukaryota > Metazoa > Arthropoda > Malacostraca > Decapoda > Parastacidae > Cherax > Cherax quadricarinatus. The sequence goes on from NC_091372.1 coordinate 10,689,343, forward strand.
AATAAGATTCATCCAGCTAGGTATATTTTTTATTGTAACCAGCTGGCCCAGTGGCTTATGCACTGGCCTGGAGTTGTATGACTCGCTCACCATGTGTTCAAATCTCACCTGTTCCATAGTTTATTTGCAATTGTGTTATTAGGATTTCATGAGTAGTAGATAGTCTACAGCATACACAAAAAATGGATGAAGAAAATAAGGTGTAGTACAGTACTCAGGACTATATGCAGCACCTGCTCTCTTCCATATAAACATTATACTCGGTCAAACTGTGTTAAGTTATTTCTAAAAAAAATTTCAACTTTTACAGTGCGTATAAAAATATAAATCCTGATTTATCACACACAGCCTTGTTATATGTGCTAGATCTATAATTCAGTAATTTTTAAGGTTTAGAATTAGTCTGCCCAAAATTCTTTGTAACAATGGGTTTTGATTAGAATGTGTAATAAAATATTGTCCTGAAACTAACCAACCTATAACTATACTAACTGTAAAACAATCCAGTGTTACTTTTTTTTAAACAAACACGCAATCTTTTATTTCCACAAGCTACGGTGCATAGTTTTAAAATATTGATGATATTTGATAGTATCCATGGAGAGCTTTCTCATAAAACTAGTCTATATAGTGATTTTTGCAAATGTAATTGAAAAAAAATTACATCCAAAATTAAATAGCATGTGCTATGAAGGCCGTTCCATGTACTATTAAATTTTGTTGGACTTTAAGTTGCATTTACAAAGACACACTATGTAGGGAGTTTTATGAGAGATCTTTCTGTATGTACAATTCGAGTATTATTTAAGCACCTAATCTATAAACTTGCAATCAGATTACACTCCTTGCAGTTATGGATTTGTATGAATTATGTAAACTTGTGAGCACGTTGCATTCTTGTGTTCCAGTCTATGAAATAATTGCATTCCTGATGTTTCAACCTTTACAAAAAATGCACCCCTGATGTTTCAGCTTCAGATTGAGTGGCATTCCTGGTATAGTATGTTGCTGACTGAGGAATGAGGTCCCTGGCAACTGCCTGGTTCCTCAGTGTACATGTGAATACAATTGTAATATTAAAATAGACATGGGGTAACTGCTGATGAGTGATATATGCAATCAGTAATAGATCTTCAGTTGTTTATTAGGTTTCTACGAAAAAAACATGCACTCTATGCATGAAATTTACGGATGTCTTCTCCTCGGCTTACTATGGAGTTATGTTCTGATGAACCTATCGGAAGTTGAAAGTATCCTAAGTCAAATGTGAATGATATGATAAATAACTATTGTCACTGAATAAGTAAATAAATAAATAAATATTGTAAATAAATGCAAGTACAGTGGACCCCCGGTTAACGATATTTTTTCATTCCAGAAGTATGTTCAGGTGCCAGTACTGACCGAATTTGTTCCCATAAGAAATATTGTGAAGTAGATTAGTCCATTTCAGACCCCCAAACATACACGTACAAACGCACTTACATAAATACACTTACATAATTGGTCGCATTCGGAGGTAATCGTTATGCGGGGGTCCACTGTATTGAAAAGTAAATAAATGAATACAAGTTTATCCAGTCAATAAATGTATAGTACTGCACAGTACAAAAAAAAAGCTTTAAAGTTTTATCACACCATCGTAAAGTCGAAATATTGTATGTCGAACCATATTAAAGCAAGGAGCATCTGTATTTAACTACTGATGCAGCTGGTAAACAATTGTGACAAACCATTCATGTTTCAGCTTAATAAAATCATTATTATATACATGTAATCTTCAGTACCTTATGAATCTTTTCCTAAGCGACATGAACTCTCCGCACATTCAAAGGCTCCTCTATTTACATAGTCTTGTGTAATAGTCGTGTGCGAGTAGGACCTGCCTAGCATGGGCAAGTAAATCTACTCCAGTGCTTCTGTGTTCTTATGTTCAAAAAGTGTTTGGACCAAGTGTATTTTTATCACAAATTACACTTTATGCTATTTTTTGGGGTTTTTCAATACTTTTCTTATAAATTTTCAGCTTCTCTCTCCTATGTGAGGGTTATTTGTGTAATGTTTCACATTACAGTTATTGAAGTCCTTTTAAAGTCCCTCAAACTCTAGGGTAGATTCGTATGTATATGAGATATACGAAAAATTAAACATCTTTTGGTAAAAAGTGAAAGTGTTAGATTGCGTCCATAGTAGAGCACTTGGCTCTCTTCATCTCCTTGTAAAACTGTTGGATTTTTACTCTTCATGACCAATTAGAAAATTTGTTTTGTTTACAGGCTTCAGGAGTGGATTCGTCACAAGAATTTTACCCTCATCATATTGACAATGACTCAGGATTTACGATGTTTATTTTAACCCTTAAACGGTCCAAACAGATCGATGTTCAAATCCGTAGTGCTCCAAAAGTAGATGTACCTTTTTTTTACATATTTTCAAATATAACAAAAAAAAATGTAAATTAAAAGTTTTTTACACATTTTCAAATGTAAAACAAGAAAGAAGATTACATTTTTTACATACTTTCAAATGTTGAAAAAACGTATATATATATGTTTGGACCATTTAAGGGTTAAGTTAGATTGGGTTTGATTAGGTTAGAATGTTGTCTAACAATCAAAATTAACCAATTATAATATGCTACAACTCCAGTAAATGAAAATCAACATAAAATAATTAGTTTACATACATTAACAAAAAAGCGCACCATCATTCTCGCAGGAAAATGTATGTTGCTTTTCATTTATTGGTGATGACTAGACAGTCGGACTTGAGTCCTGGAAATGGGAAGTACAATGCCTGCACGTTAAAGGAGGGGTTTGGGATATTGGCAGTTTGGAGGGATATGTTGTGTATCTTTATACGTATATACTTCTAAACTGTTGTATTCTGAGCACCTCTGCAAAAACAGTGATTGTGTGAATGTGGTGAAAGTGTTGAATGATGATGAAAGCATTTTCTTTTTAGGGATTTTCTTTCTTTTTTGGGTCACCCTGCCTCGGTGGGAGATGGCCGACTTGTTGAAAAAAAAAAAAAAAACTAGACAGCAGTCTAGCCTAACTAAACCTAACGTAATTGAAGGTGATGTAAATTCAGTAATTTATTGTTAAGATGTGGGTAATATTCTGTGTAACTAGTTCACTGATGAAGCCTGTCCAGACAGTCAGTTTTTTTTATTGTAAATACGATAGTTGGAAAACTGACTGTTGCTGAAGAGGAAGGTTTGTTTTTCTCCGCTGATCAATCCTAGAGCGCTTGGCAGCACTCTAGGGTTGCGACATTTAAAATACATCATTCTTGTCTCGGTTTTTGGAAAAAATCATTAGAAAGGTTTATAATGTTTTAAAAAAAGTATAGATTTTCTGGGCTGGACTGTAGTTTGTGCGGTATGCTCTAACCGTATTATAACATAGAATATTAGAACACTATTTCTGGTATAATACTTTCAGGCTCTGGATTTCATTTTTTTTTTTCTTTTGTTTCCCTACTTCAATTTTAGAATGATAAAGGAGGCTGTTGTAGGGAAAGTGAGTAGTGGCATTGTGTTGAGTGTGGAGATAGTGGTAGTTGTCATGCCATAGATCAGATGACCTCATTGTTGTTAATTTGAGCTTTCAATTGCAAATGCAACTCAAGAAGCAAGAGTGTGTAAAAATGTAGTTCCTCCTCAGTATTCTGTTTGTAGAATGTCTACAGAATATAAGGAATAAGTCACAGTGCCATGGCCGGAAAAATTCACAAATAACTCGTGGTCCAACAGATGTGTTTCCTCTCTTAAGTGCGGGTTGTTTGTGAATAAAGCATAACTCTAACTGAAAGGGTTAAAATAAGTTTTTTCCCTAATTTACCAACATGTCTTTCAGGTCGAAGAAAATTCCCCCCTGCTTTATCGCTTGGATTACCAGAAGATCCAGAGAATGAGTCTCTTCCTTTCTTGGCTCTAGAGTGGGATTCTCAGTTTCCAGTCACGCCTGCACAAGAGAACGGACATTCCTCGGATAATAATAATTTTCTGAAGAGAAAGGCAGTCTCTCAAGGTCTTAAAGATAATGGCTTAGCCAGTGAGAACTGCAATGGTCAGAGTGAGGCTGAAGCTGGTTGTTCAGCTCTGTGGGGCACCAGAAGTACAAGTATGTCCTCAGCATATTAAATTTCCTGCTTCTGCTCTGTTATAATTATAAATACACTGTATATATATATACAGCACTGTATATACACCTACCTTCAGATCTTCACGTATTTGGACTTCTCGAATTTGCTTCGACATACCTAATTAGGACCACTTTACTGTCCAAGTTGCCTTCCCTACTGGGTAGTATGCATAGTATACAACGAGAGTGCTCTCTGGTCTTACTTTATTTTGGTCATGGATCAGAAACTTATTTTTTTTTCACCAGCATGTGTTTATTTTATATTTTGTTGACCTCTTCCATTCTGCATCATGGTACCTAAATGCTCTGTTGATATTTAATCAAAAACTCCCACCGAGAAGTGTTTTCTTATGCTGGAAGTGCATATAAAGCTATCCAACAAATTGGAGCAAGGTAAATACATTCTAAGTATAATTCACAGCCACTATGTAAACAAGGTCACCAATTGCTCAATTAGGAAGATTGCAAACAAGATCAAGAAAGGTGTAAGTGGATCTACTTCACTTTTTGCCAAGTGTAGAAACTATGCACGAATCTGATAAAGATGGGAAATGTATTTTTGTAGTGACTGAAGGTTCAAAATTGGGGAAGATTCCCCATCAGCTTTCATCATTTATGTTACCTCTGATGAAGTGAGTTGATGGGTTCCCTGCTACAGAGGTGTTTTGAGCAAGTGTAGAACACCAGTTAATGGTTCTGGTGTAGTTTCCCCACTTCCTAGTCTTGAACCAGGCTGCTTAAACTGGAGAGGAATTACAGTATTACAGGATTAATATCTAGTATTAACCCTTAAACTGTCCAAACATAGATCTACGTTTGCTCGCATAGCGCTCCGAACGTAGATCTACTTTTTTTTACATGGTTTCTTGTAGAGAAAATCATGGTCGGAGCTCTACACGTGCAAACGTAGATCTATGTTTGGACAGTTTAAGGGTTAAGGAGCATGAAGGAAAGCACATTGTATACTGAATGTAGATAAAGCTTGTAAGATTTATCTGCTAGCTTCTATTATTTTGGATAGAACAGACTAGTAATCCTGAGAGAGTGCAAAGCTTTTGAAAGGCTTCTGTTTCACATTAGTTTCGTATTTTGTAAATAGCAATTTCTATCAGCAGCTAATCTTAAATAATCTACAGTGAATTAGTCTAAAGTGTAAATTCTTTGTTATAGACTTGTGGGGAAAGTCTGTGCAGTATGTGAGCAAAATGCTGCAACTGGAGTGTTTATCATATCCTTCAACTATAACAGTATTTATAGCTGGCTATGGCCAGACTGAAGATGAAACCAGTGTAGAAAAATGAGTAATATCATTAAAAGAATTATTGGTACTTGTCGGCATAGTTTGCCTACATATAGAATGTGCAGTAGGACTCCCATATCTGTGGGAGATGTGTTCCAAGTACCTGCTCTGGATGCCAAAACTGCGGATAGTAGCAAACCTTATACATGTATACAAGTCCTATACATACTTATTATGCACAGTAAGGAGAGAATCATCACTTTTTCACTGATGGGAAGCACTTCACGGCTTCTCTTAGGTTTTGGAGAACTGCCAGCTTCTCGACTTTTGTGCTTTGGGGCCAATGTTGTGCAAAATTAAGAGGTATTTTTGAGCCACAGTCAACAGTGGATAACTGAAACCGTGGATACCAAATCCATGGATACAGGGGTTCTACTGTACTGTATTTATCATGTCTGCTGTATCCCCACTTGAAGAGAAGAAAATGCATTCACTGTCAGAGGAGTACAGATGTGATTCAGTGATGGTCTGATTACCAGATCACCGTCATTTGTCTCAAACGTTCACTCGTGTTCTTGTTGACTCCAAAACTCATTAATGGCTAATAATTTTCTCGAACTTCTTCACAAATATTACCATACTGAAACTTACATAAAATGTCAAACCCAGAAGCCAATGATATTTTTTTCCTTATAATGCTCATATTGTATTTCATTTTCATGTACTGTATTTGATTCATTTTCATGTATTTTTTTTCTTCATGTATTTTTGTGAATTTTATTTACTTGTTTTATTTTTGTAATCAATTTTCATGCACTTGATTTACTGTTTTGTTTTTAATGCTAATAGTTGATACTAAAAGAACCCCTGTAAAGAGTTTTTTTTTTTGGGGGCGGGGGGAGGGGGGTTATCCTAGGTAATTTTCACATGTATATTATTATTCAAGACAATTGTAATCATCCTAAGATTATGTAATTGTACATCAATAAACTTAAACCATTCTCCTCCACTCTGATCAAACGTACTCACACCTACTTCTTGAATACTCAAGCCGCTACATCTCTATCTTTACAACTCGGTTCCATCCATCCCCAGATTTACGTATATTAATTCTCTTGCTGCATTTATTTTAAACGAACGAAAACCATCTCAACAACCAATTAATTCACTCTGAATATTTTCTTTTTTAACACATTGGCCATTTCCCACTGAAGTAGGGTGATCCAAAAAAGAAGAAACACTTTCATCATCACTCACTCCATCACTGTCTTGCCAGAGGCATACTTATACTACAATTTGATATCACAACACCATTTTCTAATATTTTTTGCATAATATTCATACTACACATGGTTCTTGGACACATTTTGACTGCTTTCAGCTGCCTCCTTGTTGCAATGTTCAAACACCATACTTTGCAGCCATACGTATGTCAGCACACTGCTGTGATACACCTCTTTCTGCATCCATTGACAAACTTCTTTTTTTTTTCCAGATTCTTCAACACTCCTACTGTTTTTTCTCTCTTAAGTGAATCACCTCATCAACCATAGACTCACCTGCCACCACATCCACTTGCAAGTATCTAGATATATTCTCTCTCCTTACTAATTCCTTCTACTTTGACTTCTTCCTTTCACTCCTAGACTTCTTTCTTTCATTACCTTGCTCTTTTCTGGGCTTGCTTTCAACTATCTGCTTTTTACACTTACACTTACACTTACACTTACACACACACTTACACACACACACACACACACACACACACACACACACACACACACCTCTCACTCCACTCTCTCTCTCTCTCTCTGTCTCTCTCGCTGACTCTCTCTCTCTCTCTCACTCTCTCTCTCTCTCTCTCTCTCTCTCTCTCTCTCTCTCTCTCTCTCTCTCTCTCTCTCTCTCTCTCTCTCTCTCTCTCTCTCTCTCTCTCACTCTCTCTCTCTCTCTCTCACTCTCTCTCTCTCACTCTCTCACTCTCTCACACTCTCTCCACTCTCTACTCTCTCTCTCACTCTCTCTCTCACTCTCTCTCACTCTCTCTCACACTCTCACTCTTTCACTCTCTCTCTCTCTCACTCTCTCTCTCACTCTCTCTCTCTCACTCACACTCTCTCACTCACACTCTCACTCCTCCTCTCACTCTCTCTCACTCTCTCTCTCTCTCTCACACTCTCTCTCTCTCTCCTCTCTCACCTCTCACCTCTCTCACACTCTCACTCACACTCTCTCTCACACTCACACACTCTCTCACCTCTCCCTCACCTCTCTCTCACACTCTCACACACTCTCTCACACCTCAGTCTCTCTCACACTCTCACACTCTCTCTCACACTCACACTCTCACACACTCTCTCACACTCACACACACTCTCTCACACTCACACACTCTCTCACACTCTCTCACACTCTCTCACACTCTCTCACACTCTCTCACACACTATCACACTCTCACACTCACACTCTCTCACACTCTCACACACTCTCTCACACTCACACACACTCTCTCACACTCACACACTCTCACACTCTCTCTCACACTCACACACTCTCACACTCACACTCTCTCTCACACTCACACTCTCTCACACACTCACTTCTAAATGCCACCACAAACTCTCGCAACTTCTCATTAAATTCTTCCCAAATAGCAAATAATTAATTTTTTTTATTTTACCACATTGGCTGTCATTCATCATGATAGGCTAACCCAAAAAAGGAAAAACATTCACCATCACTCATTGAATAGCTGTCTTGCCAGAGGTATGCAGGCATCACAGTTCAAATGGTCTTCTGAACTGCAGCTTCCCTACCCATCCTTTAGAGTATCTTATATGACTAAACCTCTTCTATAGTTTATAGTTTATATTTTTATAACCCCTTCTAAAAAAACAGACAACCACAACTACAACACATATCACTGTCTAAGGTCTTTAGGTACTGGTAAATATTTCCCTTTTTTATGTATCCTAACCTTCATTTTTCTCATCTCAGATATTTTTCTTCAGCTTGTAAGTGTGCTAAATAATATATACACTTACTATACCTGCTATGTCACACCACCATCCACCCCTGTCACTTTTACAAAATAATCATGTGCAGCAATTGCCTATACCCTCTTGATAATTTCATGGTGGCTGTGGATGTCACTGAGTTCCACTTCAAATTTCCTGAAATTTCTCTTAACCCGTAAACGGTCCAAACGTATATATACGTTTTTTCAACATTTGAAAGTATGTAAAAAATGTAGATGTTCTTTTTGTTTTTTTTTACATTTGAAAATATATAAAAAAATGTAGATCTACTTTTGTAGCACTACACATGTGAACGTAGATCTGCTTGGACCGTTTACGGGTTAATAACTAAAGTAAGGGTACTTTGAGGCTATTATAGCATTCCTTATTAATCAGTTGTTTGGTACTCGTGTTGGCTGGGATTAAACATTAAATATGATTTAACTGGCGCAGAGCTTACAAAGCAGTGTCCATGTAACTAAATAATTACCCCAAGATTTGTTTTAAAACATTGACTATGTATGACTTCCCTAAATACAGTATGCCCCATTGAAGGGCATATAGGCCCACAGGCTAACTAGCCAGACAAGAAGTTTTACTCTTGTCGAGTGCACTAGGCCAGGCCTGAGTTAGGTGGTGGACGAGAGTGTTGTGGGGTTGACAAGGATCAGTGCTTCATTACTCTTCATTAATTAGATGGCTTTGCTTACAGTAACCTAATCTTACTGATGATAATATTGATATTAGATATGTTGGTTTAAGGGATTCTGTATGCTTCCTATAGTTTGAGTTGTTGCCCTAGTGTCTTTATTAATGTAATTACAAAATACATGGTCATATTTTTGTGTTAACTGTTTTGCATATATGTTCATTGATATGATTACGGATAGCTGTGTTAAATATATTGGTAAATTAATCTTGTAACAGCCAAGTTTCAGCAACAATTATAACAGTTATCACTTAGGGGTTTAGATAATGCAGATGTTGCAACGATCTATCAACTCTGTAACGTACTCTAAGCTCACATTTTCCTTAACTCATTATATCTTCAACATCAGAATTGCTTTAATCACCTTGTCTTACCTGGATCTTCATTATATATTTGGCATCATAATTGCTTTAATCATACTAACTTACCTGCCAGTTTGAGTTAGTTTTTTCATTATATACTTTAACCCTTAAAATTGTGGCATTCTAAATTCATGTGGCTTGATTGTTTAACATTTTTGCTGAAGTTTCTCTCGCTGCAAGTACCTTCAATTAATCATTTTGTTCAGTGTCCAGTTTTGTGTTGTCTAAGAGCTTGTCTTGGTGTATAGGTGAGGTGCAGCTTTAAGTAGCCCCTGTGGCTCTAAATGTAATAATGTAGGTGGGCTGAGTGTGCCTTATAGGAACTAGCTTAAGAGTTTGTCTTCAAGAGTTTAATGGTTGTAAGAGTTTGTCTGATAGTTCTAATAATGTTGGTATGTTTGTAGAATTACTGACAGTGTCAGGTACAAGGACACATGTTCAACTAATGTGATATTTTATTGTGGCAACCTTTTGCTCCTGGAGAGCAAAACGTTGCCACAGTAAAATGTCATGTTAGTTGCACGTGTGTTCTTTTACCTGTTTACGAGTTGTTGTATTTGTTGTCTTATTGTTTCTCTGTCTTGATAGTTGTTGTAATTGCTTTAATAGTTTGTCTTAATATTTGCAGGTGGGAGCGGTGTCGCTAGAGGATCTCGAGGGAATGGTGATGGAGAACATTCATCTGGAAGCAAAGAAAAGCTGAGTGATGGAACTAAGGGGGATAATATTGACGACGAAGGTGGAGGGGGCTCTGGAGGAGGAGGAGGAGGAGGAAGAGGGGACACGAAAGATAGAAGGGATGGAGAGGCTGGCGAGGGAGATGGTAATGGTAATGGTGATGGTAGTGAAGAAGAAAAGAGACGAGGGAAATGTGAGGAAGAAGAAAGTAGCCATGAACCATCAAGCGATTCTAGTGATGGGTACGTTGATTTTTTATTTCATTGGCAACTGTCAAGTTACATTAGTGTGATAACTTTATTTTGTAATAATGGTAGATTTACTGACAAAATTTTAGGGAAATGAAGACAGATGCAACTAATGTGATATTTTATTGTGGCAGTGTTTTACTCTAGGAGCTTTGTCAAGCTGTAATGGCTTGACAGAGCTCCTGGAGAGTGAAGCATTTCCACAATAAAATGTTAGTTGCATCTGTGTCCATTTAACTAACAACTTTATTATGTACCCCCATATTCTCTGTGTGGGTAGCAGTCACACCTGACCTGTTGTATGGGCAGTAGTCCAGAGATTAGAGGCACATAATAGATCTAGGAACTGGCTCTTGACATAGCAAAACAAGTTACAATAGTACAGTGGAGTCTCGGTTTTCGTGGTTAATCCGTTCTAAAAAGTTTGACAAAAACAGAATCACACAAAAACTGAAGTAATATTTCCCATAAGAAATAATGTAAATCCAATTAATCCATTCCAGACACCCAAAAATATTAACAAAAAATACATTTTATAGAGAATATAGCTTTACATACAGAAAACAATGAGAAATAAATATAAATGGCTAATGAAATGGATAAATGAACATTTAACATCACTTTTACCTTTATTGAAGATGGCAAGGAGGGTAGAGGGAGGAGAGATTATTATTTGGAAGAGGAATCCCCTTCCATAAGGACTTAGGTATCAAGGCGCTATCTGGGGTTACTTCCCTTCTTTGTCTTTTACTGGCACTAGGACCAGCTTGAGAATCACTGTACCCCTGTCTCACAAAAAATCTGTCCAGAGAGGTCTTTTTCTGGTGTTTCTTTAAGATTTGCCTAAAATGGGACAAAGCATTGTCATTGAACATGTTGCAGACACAGCTTGCAACAGCTGTGTTAGGGTGATATTTCTCCACAGAACTTTGCAACTCTCTCCACTTTGCACACATGTCCTTAATCATTGAAGAAGGAACATTCTTCCCTCTCTCTTCTTCCTTCTCCTCTGAAGCAATTTCCTCAGCTGTGGTCTGTTGCTGTTCCATTTGAAGGTCTTGCAGCTCTTCAGTGGTTAACTCTTCCCTGTGGTCATCCACCAACTCTTCCACATCCTGGCCACTCACATCCAACCCCCTGGACTTCCCCAAAGACACAATATTCTATCGTGTTTCTCACCTTCTTCGTCAAAGGACTGGCACTCGGAACTTTCTTTGGCCCCATGGTGGCTTGTTTAGCAGTTGCACTCAATAAACAAGCATGGTTTATTGAATCCTAGCATGGTTTTACAAAGGGGCATTCCTGCCTTACGAATTTACTAACTTTTTTCACCACGGTATTTGAGGAGGTAGATCATGGTAATGAATATGATAGTGTATAGACTTCAGTAAGGCTTTTGATAGAGTTCCACATCAGAGGCTATTGAGGAAAATTAAGGCACGGAATAGGAGAAATTTTTTCCTGGGTAGAGGCATGGTTGATAGATAGGCAGCAGAGAGTTTGCATCAGTTGGTAGAAATCAGACTGGGGGCACATCATGAGTGGTGTTCCACAAGGGTCAGTGCTGAGCACTTTAGTTGTTCACAATTTATATAAATAACATTGATGAGGGAATAAATAGCGACATAAGCAAGTTTGCTGATGATACCAAATTTTTTTTTTTTTTTTTTTTCCAACAAGTCGGCCGTCTCCCACCGAGGCAGGGTGACCCAAAAAAAGAAAGAAAATCCCCAAAAAGAAAATGCTTTCATCATCATTCAACACTTTCACCACACTCGCACATTATCACTGTTTTTGCAGAGGTGCTCAGAATACAACAGTTTAGAAGCATACACATATAAAGATACACAACATATCCCTCCAAACTGCCAATATCCCAAACCCCTCCTTTAAAGTGCAGGCATTGTACTCCCCACTTCCAGGACTCAAGTCCGCCTATATGAAAATAACCGGTTTCCCTGAATCCCTTCACTAAATATTACCCTGCTCACACTCCAACAGATTGTCAGGTCCCAAGTACCATTCGTCTCCATTCACTCCTATCTAACACGCTCACGCACGCTTGCTGGAAGTCCAAGCCCCTTGCCCACAAAACCACCTTTACCCCCTCTCTCCAACCCTTTCGAGGACGACCCCTACCCCGCCTTCCTTCCCCTATAGATTTATATGCTTTCCATGTCATTCTACTTTGATCCATTCTCTCTAAATGACCAAACCACCTCAACAACCCCTCTTCTGCCCTCTGACTAATACTTTTATTAACTCCACACCTTTTCCTAATTTCCACACTCCGAATTTTCTGCATAATATTTACACTACACATTGCCCTTAAACAGGACATCTCCACTGCCTCCAACCGTCTCCTCGCTGCTGCATTTACCGCCCAAGCTTCACACCCATATAAGAGTGTTGGTACTACTATACTTTCATACATTCCCTTCTTTACCTCCATAGATAACGTTTTTTGACTCCACATATACCTCAACGCACCACTCACCTTTTTTCCCTCATCAATTCTATGATTAACCTCATCCTTCATAAATCCATCGTCTAATTCATTCAAATGAGGACATTAGAGCACTCGAGGAAGATTTGAATAGACTGATGCGGTGATTGGAAAAGTGGCAGATGCAGTTTAATATAGACAGATGCAAAGTTCTGAACATTGGATAAGAAAATAACCATTGCAAAAAGGATTTGGGAGTTGTGGTTAGCAGTAATCGAAAACCAAGACAACAGTGCTTAAGTGTTTGCAATAAAGCGAACAGAATCCTTGGCTTCATAGCAAGGATCATAAATAATAGGAGTCCTCAGGTTGTTTTTCAACTCTATATATCTATGGTTAGGCCTCATTTAGATTATGCTGCACAGTTCTGGTCACCGTATTACAGAATGGGTATAAATGCACTGGAAAACATACAAAGGAGGATGACAAAGTTCTTCCCATGTATCAGAAATCTTCCCTATGAGGATAGACTGAGGCCCTGAATCTGCACTCTCTAGAAAGGTGTAGAATTAGGGGGGATATTATTGAGATGTATAAATGGAAAACAGGAATAAATAAAAGGAATATAAATAGTGTGCTAAAAATATCTAGCCAGGACAGGACTCGCAGCAGTGGTTTTAAGTTGGAAAAAATCAGATTTAGGAAGAATATAGGAAAGCACTGGTTTGGTAATGGAGTTATGGACGAGTGGAACAAACTCTCAAGTATCGTCATAGAAGCTAAGATGTTGGGTAGTTATAAAAATAGGTTGGATAAATACATGAGTGGGTGTGGTTGGGTGGGTGTGAGTTGAACCTGACTAGCTTGTGTTAATAGGTGTGATGCTGTGCCCTTTCCTTAAGTGGATGAGACGCATCTTGACTTGGTGGGTCGTTGGGTTAAGCTGGGAGGTGACTTGAACCTGCCTCGCATGGGCCAATAGGCCTGCTGCAGTGTTCAGTGACACTATCAACAACATCCCTACCCATCTTGCAATATTTGGGCACTTTGTCTCCCACCTTCAGAACTGGCTAACGTGTAAACTAAGTTGTGCATGTGACAGTTAGCTCTTGTTATTATCCTGAACATAAAATATATTTAAGTGGAGAATGTTTCTGGAAGCAACCACCCAGGGAGGTACTACCGTCCTGTGAATATCTGAATAATAAATATGCAAGGTTTCTACGTACGCACACTACACATACATGTACAAGGAGCATTGCAGTGAATAGAATTCTTCCTCCGTTTTTGTGTAAAATCTAGTAACCCTTCTCCTGTATAACTAAATGGATTTCGTTTTTCCTTTTAGGCCACATGCGTTGCTGGAAGCTTGGTAATATCTAATAACCTCGTACGCTTGGGAGCATTGCAGTGAGAACCTTTTTGTGTATCTCCCAAACTGGATAACAGGTTGCTAGTATCCTTCAGGAATTTGTTCATTCTTCTAAGTCTTGGTTAAAAACACATCTCTCTCCTTAGAGTTTATGCTTCTGTTTTGAACTTAGTGAATACTTTAAGGTTGAAGTATTGATAAGGTAAAGATCTTTCCTTCTATGATCATTTTTTAGCAGTTTTGTTAAAATGGTGATCATTATGATTTAAAGCCTACTTATACAGTGGACCCCCGGTTTTTGTCCGGTGCGGAAATCGTACAGTTCGGATTTTGAGCACTTTTTTCGGTGAAATTTTCCCCCGGGTTTCGTACATCCCCTCGGAATGGGATGCTGCTTCTCACGCGTACCAAACTCAGTCTGCCCCTCTCTCTTGTTGAGTTAGCAGTACTCCGCATGTTCATCCATTGTTTTTTGTGCTTGTTTATTGATTGCACCTGTGAAATAAGCCACCATGGGGCCAAAGAAAGTTCAGAGTGATAAGATAAGATTTCGTTCGGATTTTTAACCCCGGAGGGTTAGCCACCCAGGATAACCCAAGAAAGTCAGTGCGTCATCGAGGACTGTCTAACTTATTTCCATTGGGGTCCTTAATCTTGTCCCCCAGGATGCGACCCACACCAGTCGACTAACACCCAGGTACCTATTTGCTGCTAGGTGAACAGGACAATAGGTGTAAGGAAACGTGTCGAAATGTTTCCACCCGCCGGGAATCGAACCCGGGCCCTCCGTGTGTGAAGCGGGAGCTTTAGCCACCAGGCCACCGGGCCAACCCTTTCGTACAGAAGGTGAGAAACACGATAGAATTCAAGAAAGAACTCGTAGAATGAGTTGCAAAATTTTGTGGAGAAATAACACTACCACCCTCTACAAAGGTAGAGGGTGGTAGTGATTGTGGTAGAAGGCAGTAGTGATTGTGGTAGAGGGCAGTAGTGATTGTGGTAGAGGGTGGTAGTGATTGTGGTAGAGGGTGGTAGTGATTGTGGTTGAGGGTGGTAGTGATGGTAGTAGAGGGTGGTAGTGATGGTGGTAGAAGGTGGTAGTGATGGTAGAGGGTGGTGGTAGAGGGTGGTAGTGATGGTAAACAATCGAAGATGTTGAGAAGTTGTTGTTGGTGTGGATCAACGAAAAACAGTAAGCGGGAAATAGTGCTGTGGAGGCGATAATTTGTGAAAAGGCAAGACAGTTGCATGCGGATCTCGTAAAGAATATGCCAACAAAGAGTCTTCAATAAATTTAAAACTGATTTAAATGTTCATTTATCCATTAAAATTTGTGCTTTATATTTATTTATTGTTTTTTGCATGTAAAACTATAGTTATTCTCTATAAAATGTATTTTTTGTTAATATTTTTGGGTGTCTGGAATGGGTTAAGTGGATTTGCATTATTTCTTATGGGAAACATTACTCCAGTTTTTGTCCATTTCAGATTTCAGTCGACCTTCTAGTATGGATTGAGGACGAAAACCGGGGTATTACTGTAATTATGTAATGTGTATCCTCAACTAACAATGGAAATTTTATTTTATATCATTTAAAACTGCACACTCTGAGTATTTGCTAATCATAACTCTTATAGGTTAACCTAAATTTCACAACTAACCCACAATATTTTACTGAGAAGTTGTCTAGTCACCAGAACTGATAGTCCCTGGTGAATGAAAGTCTTCTCAGTATACAGTGGACCCCCGCATAACGATTACCTCCAAATGTGACCAATTATGTAAGTGTATTTATGTAAGTGCGTTTGTACGTGTATGTTTGGGGGTCTGAAATGGACTAATCTACTTCACAATATTTCTTATGGGAACAAATTCGGTCAGTACTGGCACCTGAACATACTTCTGGAGTGAAAAAATATCGTTAACCGGGGGTCCACTGTAATGCCATAAACCACGTATTGTCTTAACATAATTATTGGTATGTGCTACCTTGGCTGTTCATAACCCACAAATTTGAGATGCCTAAATATGTAGAAGACTTGATAGGTGTACTGGACAGCTTGAAATATTGTGGTTGAAGATGTTTAAATCTATTTTTGTCAGGTTGTTTGGTACGCCTACTAACCAGAAGCAGAATGGAGCATCAGACAAAAAGTTTACTGCAGTGAGTTCTGTGATCCAGTTGGACTCACAGGAAGACAAGACTACCGGGAAACATGTTGAGCTTGGTAAGTTATTTAGCTAGGGAAAGCAAAGCAAGTCAGAGGTCAGTTTGATCATGGGACATGATAAAAGATGGTAATGGACAAACTTTAACATGTTTTGCACACAGTGTTCTCTGTAGTAGCGGTACTGCTAGACTCTAAATTGTTTGGTTTATCAAAGAACGTTCTCAGCTTTTAACGTATTTACTGTACACACTTAATCCCCAGTTTGGAAAGGAAACTTTAATGACAGCTGCTGTAATTTGATGATAATTTTGAGACACCAGGAGGCACCTCAGGATTTGGGGTTGCGACAGTCAAGGGGTTAACAAATCAGCCGTCTCCCACCGAGGCAGGGTGACCCAGAAAGAAAGAAAATCCCCAAAAAGAAAATATTTTCATCATCATTCAGCACTTTCACCTCACACATAATTACTGTTTTTGCAGAGGTGCTTAGAATACAACAGTTTAGAAGCATATACGTTTAAAGATACACAACATATCCCTCCAAACTGCCAATATCCCAAACTCCATACATACATACATACATACAAGCATACATATACATACATACTGACCATCTCCCACTTATGTGGAGTGACCCAGAAAAAAAAAAACTTTCACCCTCTTTCACACGATCACTGTCTTGCCAGAGGTGACTTATTCTTTTATGTTTAATGTAATATGGTAATTGGAGATAATTGGTACAAAGCCAGCCAATGGAAAAAGGTACAAATGCAGAAAGGAACTTCATTAAATTTTGCTTATGGAACTTGTTGATTGAAGACTATTCCACAGGCAAAATGTCTTATAAAGTTCCTCTCTGTAATTGTCGTCTCCAGTGTTGTTGTACAAGGCTCCACTCGATCCTTTAACCCTTTGGGAGTTTCGGCCGTACTAGTACGCCTTACGCCCGAGGGTTTTTGACGTACTAGTATGCCTAAATTCTAGCACCCTCAAATCTAGTGAGAGAAAGCTGGTAGGCCTACATATGAAAGAATGGGTCTATGTGGTCAGTGTGTGCAGTATAAAAAAAATCCTGCAGCACACAGTGCATAATGAGAAAAAAAAACTTTGACTATGTTTTTGAAATAAAACAGCGACTTTGCACTGTATTTTCGTATAGTATTTATTGTTGTATTCTAGTTTTCTTGGTCTCATTTTATAGAATGGAAGACATATTACAGAAATAGAGATGATTCTGACTGGTTTTACAATGAAAAATGCCTTGAAATTGAGCTGAAAGTAGCAGAAATGTTCGATTTTTACCGAAGTTCAAAAGTAAACAAATCATGCCAAGCGTCCAATACACGTCAACTAGTGAGTCTAATATTCTTTCACAAGTGCGCTGATATTATTTATACCATTTCTACACTAATGCAGTAGTCTGCATAACAGTAAATCTTCTATTTTTTGTTAGAAAAATTAAAAGTGGAAAGCCAAAGAAATATAAGAGGGGCCTGGGGATGTGACTAACGAACAGAGAACTTGTTATTTTAGTGCCAGGAATGTCTTTCTTGTTTATTCTGGACCCTATTTGGAAATTGGCATCTTTTGAAATTTGTGTGAAATTGGCAAAATTCTGACCACTTTATTGGATAGTTGAAATCGGTAAATGAGTGGTTTATTGTATTCGTGCGATAGAAAAAAAATGGAGTTCTAACGAAATAGGTATGAGTTTTGTCAACTAGTACATTGGAATTGGCCAAAAATAGGGCTCAAAGTGGGCAAAATTGCCGATGCATAAACATCGTCGAGACCGCTAAATTCATGAGAGCATAATTCCGTAAGTTTTCCATCAAATTTCATACTTTTGGTGTCATTATGATCGGGAAAATATTCTCTATCTTTTCATAAGATTTTTTTTTTTTTTTTTTTTTTTTTTTTTTTTTTTTTTTTTTTTTTTTTTTTTTTTTTTTTTTTTTTTTTTGGCAACCCTGAGAACAAGTCTCTGAGAGGGCCTGGCGACCCCCAAAGGGTTAAGGGTGGAAATAATTTTCTGTAATTAAAAACTTGCTGCTTTCCAGTGTAGTCTTTTAACCCTTTGACTGTTTCAGGCCCCTCTCTGAAACTGTCATTCTATGTCGCTCAATTTTTGAAAAAAAAAATTATTTTTTCTTATGAAATGATAGAGAATCTTTTCCCGATGGTAATGACACCAAAAGTTCGAAATTTGGTCGAAAACTCGTGGAATTATGCTCCCGCGAAGTTAGCGGTCTCTGCGACATATGTGTATCGGCGATTTCGCCGACTTTGAGCCCTATTTTCAGCCAATTCCATTGTTCCAGTTGACCAAACTCATAGCTATTTCTTTAGAACTCCATTTTATCTATCAGCTGAGTACAAGAAACCTCCCATTTACTAATTTGGACTACCCAATATGGTGGTCAGAAATTGGCAATTTGGCCAATTTCACGCAAAATAAAAAAGATGCCAATTTCAAAATAGGGTCCAGAATAAACAAGGTAGACATTCATGGCACTAAAATAACATATGCTCTGTTCATTAGTCACATCTCTAGGCCCCTCTTATATTATTATTGCTTTCTATTTTGATTTTTTATTCATACAAAAAAATACAAAATTTACTGTTATGCAGACGACTGCATTATTGTAAAAATGGTATAAATAATATCAGTGCACTAGTGAAAGAATATTAGACTCCCCAGTTGACGTGTATTGGACGTGTGGTGTGATTTATTTACTCTTGAACATTGGTAAAAATCGAACATTTCCGCTACTTTGAGCTCAGTTTCAAGGTCGTTTTCATCGTAAAAGTAATGAAAATCATCTCTATTTCTGTAATAGGTTTTCCATTTTATCACCTAAGACCATGAAAACGCGAATACAACGATAAATACTATACGAAAATACACCTCAAAGTCGGCGTTTTATTCCAAAAAAACGATCAGTTTTTTTTTTTCTCATTACGCAATGTGTGCTGCAGGATTTTTTTTATGTGGTGCACACTGACCACACAGACCCATTCTCTCACATGTGGGCCTACCAGCTTTCTCCCACTTGATTTGAAGCCGCTAGAATTATTGAGTATATATACGTCAGAAACATTGGCTCGTAAGACGTATTTATACGTCGAAAACAGTCAAAGGGTTAATAGACATTATAAGCATATTTATAGAACTTTAACTTAGACCTGTCTAAATTATGCACTTTTTTTTATAATTTTATCTATTAAACTTTTTTTTTTTTTCATTTAGTTTTGCCAGAAAGGAACAGACCTTTTGGGCCCAAACCAGGCTGTTTGTTTATGGATGGATTTAAGGCAGAGCAAACTATGTAAGTTGTGATTTAATGGGACTATATTTTGCCCATGTATGGTCGGTATTATGGTACTCTACTTCTATCACTTGATTTAAGAAGAAAAACAAATTTCCCTCTTTGTACTCAAATTGCTCACCTACCATTTAATTTTTGTTTTCTTGCACGTTATATTGGATAAAAAATAGATAAATACAATACTTTCCTTAAAAATATTGAAATGGCATTCAGAATTAATTTGACCTCAGCACCTCAAATGCACTTGCTTAAAATGTTTGGCATTTCACTCTGATATACTTTTACACAATGAAGAGTTCAGTCATGCAGTAAAAATAGTATTGGTAGAAGCTTGTATGAATATTTTTGACAATCTTCAAATTATGTTGGAAAGGCAAAGAACATGGAGGGAAAAAATGGCATTACAAGCAGTGAAGGATGGCAAATGGTATTACAAGCAGTGAAGGATGGCAAATGGTATTACAAGCAGTGAAGGATGGCAAATGGTATTACAAGCAGTGAAGGATGGCAAATGGTATTACAAGCAGTGAAGGATGGCAAATGGTATTACAAGCAGTGAAGGATGGCAAATGGTATTACAAGCAGTGAAGGATGGCAAATGGTATTACAAGCAGTGAAGGATGGCAAATGGTATTACAAGCAGTGAAGGATGGCAAATGGTATTACAAGCAGTGAAGGATGGCAAATGGTATTACAAGCAGTGAAGGATGGCAAATGGTATTACAAGCAGTGAAGGATGGCAAATGGTATTACAAGCAGTGAAGGATGGCAAATGGTATTACAAGCAGTGAAGGATGGCAAATGGTATTACAAGCAGTGAAGGGTGGCAAATGGTATTACAAGCAGTGAAGGATGGCAAATGGTATTACAAGCAGTGAAGGATGGCAAATGGTATTACAAGCAGTGAAGGGTGGCAAATGGTATTACAAGCAGTGAAGGATGGCAAATGGCATTACAAGCAGTGAAGGATGGCAAATGGTATTACAAGCAGTGAAGGATGGCAAATGGTATTACAAGCAGTGAAGGATGGCAAATGGTATTACAAGCAGTGAAGGGTGGCAAATGGCTTTACAAGTGAAGGATAGCAAATGGCATTACAAGTGAAGGATAGCAAATGGCATTACAAGTGAAGGATAGCAAATGGCATTACAAGTGAAGGATAGCAAATGGCATTACAAGTGAAGGATAGCAAATGGCATTACAAGTGAAGGATAGCAAATGGCATTACAAGTAGTGAAGGATGGCAAATGGCATTACAAGCAGTGAAGGATGGCAAATGGCATTACAAGTGAAGGATAGCAAATGGCATTACAAGTAGTGAAGGATGGCAAATGGTATTACAAGCAGTGAAGGATGGCAAATGGCATTACAAGTGAAGGATAGTAAATGGCATTACAAGTGAATAATAGCAAATGGCATTACAAGTGAAGGATAGCAAATGGTATTACAAGTGAAGGATGGCAAATGGCATTACAAGTGAATAATAGCAAATGGCATTACAAGTGAAGGATAGCAAATGGCATTACAAGCAGTGAAGGATAGCAAATGGCATTACAAGTGAAGGATAGTAAATGGCATTACAAGTGAAGGATGGCAAATGGCATTACAAGTGAAGGATAGCAAATGGCATTACAAGTGAAGGATAGTAAATGGCATTACAAGTGAATGATAGCAAATGGCATTACAAGTGAAGGATAGTAAATGGCATTACAAGTGAATGATAGCAAATGGCATTACAAGTGAAGGATAGCAAATGGCATTACAAGCAGTGAAGGATAGCAAATGGCATTACAAGTGAAGGATAGCAAATGGCATTACAAGCAGTGAAGGATAGCAAATGGCATTACAAGCAGTGAAGGATAGCAAATGGCATTACAAGTGAAGGATAGCAAATGGCATTACAAGTGAAGGATAGCAAATGGCATTACAAGTGAAGGATAGCAAATGGCATTACAAGCAGTGAAGGATAGCAAATGGCATTACAAGTGAAGGATGGCAAATGGCATTACAAGTGAAGGATAGCAAATGGCATTACAAGTGAAGGATAGCAAATGACATTACAAGTGAAGGATAGCAAATGGCATTACAAGTAGTGAAGGATGGCAAATGGCATTACAAGTGAAGGATGGCAAATGGCATTACAAGTGAAGGATAGCAAATGACATTACAAGTGAAGGATAGCAAATGACATTACAAGTGAAGGATAGCAAATGGCATTACAAGTGAAGGATAGCAAATGGCATTACAAGTGAAGGATAGCAAATGGCATTACAAGTGAAGGATGGCAAATGGCATTACAAGTGAAGTATAGCAAATGGCATTACAAGTGAAGGATAGCAAATGACATTACAAGTGAAGGATAGCAAATGGCATTACAAGTGAAGGATAGTAAATGGCATTACAAGTGAAGGATAGCAAGTGGCATTACAAGTGAAGGATAGCAAATGGCATTACAAGTGAAGGATAGCAAATGGCATTACAAGTGAAGGATAGTAAATGGCATTACAAGTGAAGGATAGCAAATGGCATTACAAGTGAAGGATAGCAAATGGCATTACAAGTAAAGGATAGCAAATGGTATTACAAGTGAAGGATATCAACTGGTATTACAAGTGAAGGATATCAACTGGTATTACAAGCAGTGAAGGATAGCAAATGGCATTACAAGTGAAGAATAGCAGATGGCATTACAAGTGAAGGATAGCAAATGGCATTACAAGTGAAGGATAGCAAATGGCATTACAAGTGAAGGATAGCAAATGGCATAACAAGCAGTGAAGGATAGCAAATGAAAAAATTTGACTCGTCAGAAACTTTGCTGAAGAGAAGTATTTTTGGATGAATAGAAATAGGTCAAGAAAACCCCATAACTGTATGGACTTAACAGCTGTTAATTAACCCTTTGGGGGTTTCGGCCGTACTAGTACGGCTTACGCCCCAGGGATTTTGACATACTAGTATGCCTAAATTCTAGCGCCCTCAAATCTAGTGAGAGAAAGCTGGTAGGCCTACATATGAAAGAATGGGTCTATGTGGTCAGTGTGTGCAGTATAAAAAAAATCCTGCAGCACACAGTGCATAATGAGAAAAAACTTGGACTATGTTTTTGAAATAAAACAGCGACTTTGCACTGTATTTTCGTATAGTATTTATTGTTGTAGTCTAGTTTTCTTGGTCTCATTTTATAGAATGGAAGACATGTTACAGAAATAGAGATGATTCTGACTGGTTTTACAATGAAAAATGCCTTGAAATTGAGCTGAAATAGCAGAAATGTTCGATTTTTACCTAAGTTCAAAAGTAAACAAATCATGCCAAGCGTCCAATACACGTCAACTAGTGAGTCTAATATTTTCACAAGTGCGCTGATATTATTTATACCATTTCTACACTAATGCAGTAGTCTGCATAACAGTAAATCTTCTATTTTTTGTTAGAAAAATTAAAAGTGGAAAGCCAAAGAAATATAAGAGGGGCCTGGGGATGTGACTAACGAACAGAGAACTTGTTATTTTAGTGCCAGGAATGTCTTTCTTGTTTATTCTGGACCCTATTTGGAAATTGGCATCTTTTGAAATTTGTGTGAAACTGGCAAAATTGCTAAATTCTGACCACTTTATTGGATAGTTGAAATCAGTAAATGAGTGGTTTCTTGTACAGTGGACCCCCGCATAACGATATTAATCCGTTCCTCAGAGCTCATTGTTATGCGAAATTATCGTTATGCGAATGAATTTTCCCCATAAGAAATAATGGAAATCAAATTAATCCGTGCAAGACACCCCAAAGTATGAAAAAAAAAAACATTTTTACCACATGAAATATTAATTTTAATACACACAAACTGAAAAAGGCATGCACAGTTACATGACACTTACCTTTATTGAAGATCTTGTGATGATTGATGGGATGGGAGGAGGAGAGAGTCTTAGTGTTTAGAAGGGGAATCCCCTTCCATTAAGACTTGAGGTGTCAAGTCCTTTTCTGGGGTTACTTCCCTACTTCTTTTAATGCCACTAGGACCAGCTTCAGAGTCACTGGACTTCTGTCGCACAACATATCTGTCCATAGTGGCCTGTACCTCTTGTTCCTTTATGACTTCCCTAAAGTGTTTCACAACAGTGTCAGTGTAATAGTCAAAAGCACGGCTTGCAATAGCTGTGTTAGGGTTATTGTCATCAAAAAAGGTTTGCACTTTAAGCCACATTCCACACATTTCCTTAATCTTTGAAGTAGGCAACTTCTTCAATTTCTCTCTCCCCTCCTCCGAACCAGTTTCCTCAGGTCTGGCCTCTTGCTGTTGAAGTTGATCTAGCAGCTCATCAGTGGTTAGTTCTTCATTGTCCTCCTCCACCAACTCTTCCACATCATCCCCACTAACCTCCAACCCCAAGGACTTTCCCAATGCCACAATGGATTCCTCAACTGGCATACTCCTCTCAGGGTTAGCCTGAAACCCTTCAAAATCCCTTTGGTCTACACATTCTGGCCACAGTTTCTTCCAAGCAGAGTTCAAGGTCCTCTTAGTCACTCCCTCCCAAGCCTTACCTATAAGGTTTACACAATTGAGGATATTAAAGTGCTCTCTCCAAAACTCTTAGAGTCAGTTGAGTTTCTGAGGTCACTACAAAGCACCTTTCAAACAGAGCTTTTGTGTACAGTTTTTTGAAGTTTGCAATAACCTGCTGGTCCATGGGCTGCAGGAGAGGAGTGGTATTAGGAGGCAAAAACTTCACCTTAATGAAGCTCATGTCCCCATAAAGTCACTCTGCCACATCTGTAGGATGACCAGGGGCATTGTCTAACACCAGGAGGCACTTAAGGTCTAATTTCTTTTCAGTTAGGTAACCTTTCACATTGGGGGCAAATGCATGGTGTAACCAGCCATAGAAAAAGTCCCTAGTGACCCATGCCTTACTGTTTGCCCTCCACAGCACACACAAATTAGCCTTGAGGATATTCTTTTGCCTGAACGCTCTGGGAGTTTCTGAGTGATACACTAATAAAGGCTTCACTTTGCAATCACCACTAGCATTGGAACACATCAACAGAGTAAGCCTGTCTTTCATAGGCTTATGTCCTGGGAGTGCCTTTTCCTCCTGAGTAATGTAGGTCCTGCTTGGCATTTTCTTCCAAAACAGGCCTGTTTCATCACAATTAAACACTTGCCGCTTTTTTCCCTCGTCAATTGTACGATTCACCTCATCTTTCAGGGACCTATCTGCCAACAAATCCACTCCCAAATATCTAAACACATTCACTTCCTCCATACTTCCTCCCTCCACTCTGATACCCAGTCTTTCATTCCCTAAATTTTTGTTTCTCTCATCACCTTGCTCTTTATTGTATTCATGTTGTATTTCCTCCTTTTCAACACCCCTCCAAACTCATCCACCAACCTTTGCAACTTTGCAACATATACACCCTAAAAACTTCTTTTCCAGAAAGCGATGATGATGTGGTTAGCTCTCAAGAAGACGTCATTCCAAGTCAAAAAATAAAAGCAACATTAGCTAAGCCTCCGCAAGTGGAACACCAGCCATTGGGTAATGTGTTGATTTGTTCTATAAAATGTTAAGGATTTATAAACTGGAAGAACTATAAATTACTAAATGTTAAAAGAAGAAACACTGGAAAAAATGTATCAGTGTATACCAGTGTTATTCACTAATTTTTGCAAGAGAGCCACTTCGGTTAAACACAATGATTGAGAGAGCCGCAGCTACTGCAAGTTAGCGTAACTCAACTAAATTAAGTAGTACTGAGCTGCTAGTGCAATACATGTATAGTAAATGAGAAAAATTAGACATGGTAATATTAGCCTGCATATCTTGTTATTAATAGTGGCTCGCAAGCCGCTGGCGGCTCGCGAGTCGCGCAATGAATACCACTGGTGTATACAAAAAAAAAAAATCCTAAAATAGATCATTTAGTGTTTTGTGCTTTAATTCAGGTCTTTTTTTTTTTTGTCCAAGCTTTGTGTTTAACCTATTTTTCAATTAAATCGAACAGGTTGCATTTTTAGATGTTATTAATTGAAGGTACATAGGTGAACATTTCACCTTTATTTGACCTTTCCAGTTTTAATGTAATATTTATTTTTCCATGCTTTAGTTTGAACTATTTTGGTACTCTGCTTGTCAATTACACTGCTACCCTTTATAATTCATTGCATATGATTAATGTGGAGTAATACTATATCTGCTCTCTTGTGCAAAGTATATTGTAACCTAGATTTTCTCTTACATAAATAAAATATGCTATAAAAGAATATGGGAATTGATAATAAAGGATGATAGATGGGTAGAAAGTAATTATCTATGAATGTATGTACCACCATCCTGTAATACAAGAGTGTAAAGAAATCATGTTAAATATTTTTCATTGGCATTATTGATGGTGTTTTTGCCTACTGAATACATGAGATGACAGGTAAATCGTACTAAGTTGTACATTTTACCTGCACTAATTATACACTTCTTTATGAAAAATAGGGAGTTAAAAAATAATGTATGGAGAATGCTTAATATATAGCCTAGGCTGAGACCATGTTTCTTCAGGCGAGGGTATACTTCCCAAGGCTCTGACTCCGGCTGTCTCCATTCCTGTACTTGAACTGTCTCAGGAGGAAGAGGAGGAGGAGGAGGAGGAGGACTATATCCCTCCTTCAGTAAAGTAAGTGTTTGCTTTGTTTACTAGTCTCCATTATAACTGCCTGAGCTCTCCTTCAAAACCTCGGGAAAATGAAGTCTTAATGTATTGTCAAGTAAACCTGCATGGAGAAAATGAAAATGAAGATAGTGCTGTCTGTCTCAACCTACACCTGAAGTCTTCTTTATCAGACTGTTGCAGGCTGAATATACTGTACTCATACCATCTATTCCATTTTCTTCATGGGGGTTCACATGGAGAAAATTTACCAGCAGTTTTATTAAATGTGTCCTTGAGTAACTATATTTGTTTTCCATTACTTGCAGGTATCGTGTATCAATATACCCACTTTGGTGTTTAGTATTTGTAGTACAGTGGAACCTCGAGTTTCAAACTTAATCCGTTCCAGGAGCTAGTTTTAAAGTCGAAATGTTCGAAACTCTTAGCAATATTTCCCATGAGAAATAATGTAAAGACAATTAATCCATTCCAGAAACGTAAAAATATTCACAAAAAAAAAATACATTTTATAGAGATTAATTAGTTTTACATACAACAAACATACATAGTATGATTAGTAATAGATAAATAAACATTTTGTAGGTAGGTTGGTAGACAGCAACCGCCCAGGGAGGTACTACCGTCCTGCCAAGTGAGTGTAAAACAGAATTTTGTAATTGTTTTACATGATGGTAGGATTGTTGGTGTCTTTTTTCTGTATCTTAAACATGCAAGATTTCAGGTACGTCTTGCTACTTCTACTTACACTTAGGTCACACTACACGTACATGTTTTCTTCTATTTTCTTTCTAGTTCTTGTTCTTGTTTATTTCCTCTTATCTCCATGGGGAATTGGAACAGAATTCCTCCTCCGTAAGCCATGCGTGTTGTAAGAGGCGACTAAAATGCCGGGAGCAAGGGCCTAGTAACCCCTTCTCCTGTATAAATTACTAAATTTAAAAAGAGAAACTTAAGGTTTTATTTTTGGGCCACCTACCATCCGACTTACGACCGAGTTCGGTTCCGAGAAACCGGTCGTAAGTCGAAATGGTCGTAAGTCGAACTTTACTACTGAATATCAACAAAACATTTTTTTAATGACTTTATTGTATTGTTTTATTTTGGTATTTCATGTTTTACTTTACTTTTTATGCTGTTAGTACTGTATTTTATACTGTAAGGTTTAGGATAAACACTGTGTACAACACAAATAGTTGTTTATTTCCCAGAAATTTGGCATAAAAAACACGGTCGTAAGTCGAGTGGTCGTAAGTCGAGCAGGTCGTAAGTCGGATGGTAGGTGTAAACATATAAAATAACATTTTTACTTACCTTTATTGAAGATTGTTGATGGTATCAGGAAGATAGGGAGGAGGAGTGAGGGAGCACTTATTGTTTGGAAGGGTAATCCCCTTCCATAAAGACTTTAGGTAACAAGTCCTTATCTGGGGTTACTTCTCTTCTTTAAAATTTCCCTAAAATGGGACAGGTTCTGTCACTGAACTTGTTGCAGTGATGGCTTGTTTCAGCTTGCTCAGGGTGATATTTTTCAGCAAATGCCTGCAAAGGCCTGGTCTCAGACCGGGCCGCAGGAGCATTGACCCCCGAAACCCTCTCCAGGTAAACTCCAGGTAAACCCTATTCCACAGTGCACAAATCTCCTTAATCTCTGAAGAAGGCACCATCCACCACCACCACCGTCTGCCAATACCATCCACCATCCATCACCACCATCCACCATCACCACCATCCACCATCACCACCATCCACCATCACCACCATCCACCATCACCACCATCCACCATCACCACCATCCACCATCACCACCATCCACCATCACCACCATCCACCATCACCACCATCCACCATCACCACCATCTACCATCACCACCATCCACCAATACCATCCACCGTACCACCATCCACCGTACCACCATCCACCGTGCCACCATCCACCGTGCCACCATCCACCGTGCCACCATCCACCGTGCCACCATCCACCGTGCCACCATCCACCGTGCCACCATCCACCGTGCCACCATCCACCGTGCCACCATCCACCGTGCCACCATCCACCGTGCCACCATCCACCGTGCCACCATCCACCGTGCCACCATCCACCGTGCCACCATCCACCGTGCCACCATCCACCGTGCCACCATCCACCAATTCCACCATCCACCAATACCACCATCTACCAGTACCATCCACCACCACCATGGTAGCTTATTTCACAGTTGCACTTAAACAAGCACCAGACACAATGAATTAACTGTGAAATGTTTAAATGAGTTTGCAGGTTAGTGTTCACTCAAGCATAAAGAAAGCCAGACTGGCTCACGGCGCCTACGTGGGCAGGTGGACAGGTCTGGTACTCAGCAGTTCGAAACACAAGGCGCGTTTGATACTTGGAACAAAATTAGTTCGAGAAAAGCGGTCGAAACTCGAAGTGTTCGATAGTTGATACGTTTGAAACTCGGGGTTTCACTCTATTTTCTCTTAGGAAATATTTCAATTTTCTTAAGAAAATGGCTGACAGTTTGTTATTCATAATGAACTGCATATTTTGTTTATAGGCAACTGTCCCTAAAATATTGCAATCAGTATTTTTCCAATTTACCAGATTCCTAATTTTTTTGTTAGGTATTTAAAAGGTAGAAAAATTCAAAGTTCAACGTAAGTTGAAATTTATCTACATTCTTTTACTATTTGCAAAGATCTCATTCAAAATTGTTTGAGCATAAGATGTACATCTAATTTTAACTACTGTCTACAGGTTTGCTGGGGATACTCCGTCATCAAGTACAGCAGCTGATTCTGTACCCACACTCCCTTGCCCAAGTTATTCTTCCATAACTGCCCAGCCAAAGTCTCCAGGGTCATCACCCACTAAGAGAAAGAGAGAGGAGCTGGAGGATTCTGCAGCTGAAGAAAATCCCTCCCAGATCCCATTGAAAGTTCGCCGAACTGAGGATGCCACTGAAACAAGCGAGTCTGGTGATGATAAGGTGGTTGTAGATTACTCATCACTCACACACAAAGATGTAGAAATTAGTCCAAAACAACAGAAACAACCACCCAGGATAGGAAAACCACCACATCTTACTGGCATTGCCAAATCCATCACTTTTAAGACAAGTAGCGTTGAAAAGGTTGAATCTGCTTGCCTCCGTACTGATGCAGAGGAGAGCAGTGAGCAGGAAGACAAGGAAAAACCTCAGAGGCATTTCCTTGTTGAGGAGGAAAGTAACGTGCAAGAAAGAAAAGACTTTCCAAGACGACTTCCCATTGACACTGAAGAGGAAAGTAGTAGCCATGAAGAGAGTAAAGACTTGCCACAAAGAATGAACATTTGTACAGGAAATAGTAGCGATAGTAGACTGACATTTGCCAGAAGATCCATTCCTATGCCAGTCAGGATGCAGAGCTCACCGGAAGATGATTCTCAGTTATCTGATAAGGATGATAGTGATATAGAGATTATTGAAGATAAGGATCGTAGTGTAGAGGTCATCTATGAAAAACAGTCGAGAGCAAGATTGCAGGATGAAGTGGGCTCACAAGAATTCAGTTTAATGTTGAGTTGCACACAGTCAGAATCACATTACACTGATGAAGCAAGTCAAAGATTCTCCAAAGAAATGTTTTCAGAACCTCTAATGGAAAAAGAGTCACAGAGCCTTCTTCCAATGTCAGAGTCTGAGCACCTTAAATGCCACGACACACTATCAAGTAGCGATGAAGATACTCGAAAAGGTGACCAAAGTATCATTGGGAGTATGCCTGCTACCCAGCTTGAAAGAATATGCAAACCAGCACTCCTCACTCAGCCAGATATTGGCCCATTGATCTCCTTACCCATTTCAGGTTCTTCGGAAAGCCAGGAGGTGGAAATGACAGAAGGTAGCAAAGATGAAGTTAAGCCCCTAGAAAAGGTAACACTCAGTGGAGGCACAGTACAAAGTAGCACTGTAGATGTGTTACCCATATTAAGCTCTCCCTCAGCGCCAGTTGAATCACGACTTCAGATGCCTGATATATGCACACCGTCATCTCAAGACAATCAAGGATCACAGGAAAGTGAATCTGTGTTTGTAAAAGCTTCAAAGGCAGCTAGAGAAAGAATTCAAATGGAAGAGAAAAGGATTGACGAGAAGACAAAAGGTATTTCAAGAGAAAGCTCCTTTGAACAAATAGAAACCAGTGTAAAAGATCATGATATTAAGCTAACAGACAAATCCATTAAGAGTTTTAGTCTTGTAAAAGAAAGCTCCTCTACTCCATCCACACCAGTAAGTGGTTTGGCGTCTTCCCTCTCCTCACAGTCGACTCCAGTCACTAATCAGCCTCACCATAGGTCTTCACAGGGCACTACCTTATTCTCATCAGGAGACCAAAAAACCACACACATCCCAAGTACCGCTCAAGGCACACCTGATGTTCTGGCAGATGAAACAGACAGTGAGGATGAAGGTCCCTTGCATAGAAAACGAAAAAAGCTTGGTCTTTCAATAAAAGCTAAGCAACCATTAGAAAAATTATCCAAGTCTATATCTGATCAAAGGAAAACCTCAACCCCAAACACAAGTCAAGGTATCAGTCCAAATATTTCTGGTGAAGGTACCAGTTACATTGACAAGGAGGTTCAAGGAGGAGAAACTTGTAAATCACGAAACATATCACCAGGAGAAGGTATTGCAAATGTGAAATCTTTATTAGTAGTCGGGTCACCAGACAGAGAGAAAGGCAGCCCAGAAGTTATTTCCTCACCAAAAGGAGGTACAGGCACCCCAGATACAGAACTTCTACCTGATTCTAACACAATATTCACATTTGAGGACTTGGTGAAAGCAGGTTATGTTGAATCTCGACGTTTTGATTCTGCAATACTGGCTGAGTACATCCATCCATTAACTAAAGAAATAATGAATGTAATTTTTGAAGGAGATAGGGTAGCAGTCTCAAAACTAAATTTTCAGTCATTAACTGAAATTGGAAGTGGAAGTAGTGGAAGTCGTAGTGGTAGGGTATCAGATACAAGCAACGTTTCTCGAAGTACAGGCTCAGGATACTTTGGAGACAAGAGTTCCTCCTCATCCAACTCATCACGTCGCATTTCTATGATGTCTACCACTGAATCTTCAAGACTATCCATTGCAAGCGTCCTCACACTGCCATCTCCACCACGTGTACCAGAGACTAAGGATGCAGCATCTCAGAAGAACATTTCTGAGGATGGAAATTTTGCTATTCCTGCAGCACGTCCTAAAGGTCAGGCTAGTGGGAGGGAAGTAGACACCATTTCAAAGTCGCCTGAAAAACTACCTTATTATTCTCCATCGAAGATGAAAGAATTACCTAAATATGTAAGTTCCAAGAATATGGAATCTGCAGTATCTAGTAGTGATGAAATGATAGAAGCAATAGAGCACAGAGGTAGAGGAAGGGTGCATGGCCGTCCTCGCAGTCGTGGCAGCAAACGGGGAGGTAACCATGGAACTTCAAGAAGTACTCCGGGAAGGGGCAGGGGACGAGGTCGAGGGAGAGGGAGAGCCACACTAAACAAACCACCTCCTCAGTTAGATGAAGATAATGACTATGATGAGGAATCTCCAGAAGATATTCAGCCTATGACTGGTACTGTATTAACTGATACAGCTGAAAAAAAACTGGTCACGAAAGGGGCCGATCCTGTTTCAGACCTGTTTGATTCTCTCCCATCTAACGTATGGAAAATGCTGGAGAACTCTCAGGTTCCGCTATCAGAAGAAGAGGAAGAAGCATTTGTTGGACAAGGGGGCACAGATGCAGAGAGGCAGCTAGCTCAAGTTTTAAAAAGAGTTCGAGAAGTTGAGTTGCAGGCAGGATTATTAGTGTTTGCCAGATTCACTGATAATAACTTTTATTCTGCCGTGTTGAAAGAACGGGATGGTGCTGATCGGTGGCATGTGCAGTTTACATTAGACCAGCATACAGCTTCAGTAAGGGAGGTGTATTTGTTACCCACAGACCTATTGCCAAGGGGACAAACTTGTCATGTACGTCAGAAAACTGAGCATTACTGTGACTCTGGGGTCGTGATAGGCCATGTTCGTGTTGGAGCAACAGTGTTACACATAGTGGAAACTGATCGTGGAGTAACTCAGCGTGTACCACACTCGCACCTTCTGCTCACAAGCCCACAGGCACAGGTTATTCTGCAAGCACGATTGGCTTTCCGTTCATTAGTTGCATCTCCTGGTAGAGACATATCTTTAGATAATATTGTTGCTGGTAGACGAAGGCGGATACAACCTGAACAGTTTCCATCTCCACGTTCAAAAAAGGTTGATGACAATCTTGATACCAGTGATGCCACGGCTGGTGAATCAGAAGAATTTGTTTCTTTCTCTGGTAGATCCCTGGGCTCCAGAAAAGCTGCTGCTAAAGGTTCCAAAACTGCCAAAAAACAGGATTTAGCTGTAGTGTCTGAGGAGAGTGGTAGTGATACTGAAGCTATTCCAGTAAAAAGTCCACCCAAGGGACGAAAACGTCCTGCCACTCCTCGAACGCCTCGCACTCCTCGAACGCCCCGCACTCCTCGAACAGCTCGTACTAGTCAAACCGCAGGAGTAACTTCCAGTGGTTCAACTTTGGAGAAAGAGATTATAAGCAGCAGATTATTAGAAGATCTTCCCTTACAAGTAACAGCGCTCCAGACAAGTGAAACGCCTCTTACACCACCAAAGAAACGTGGTCGGCAGCCAGGTACTTTGCTAGTTATTTACTTCTTATCCCCAATTAAAAATTTATCAGTATTCTGTTTTTTAACCCTTTCAGGGTCCGTCCCGTAGATCTACGGCTTTACGTTCAGGGTCCAAACCGTAGATCTACGTCATGAGCTCAGCTCACTCTGATAAAGTGTGAGTGGCACATTTGGGCCTAGATATGAGAGAATACATGTATGTGGTATGTGTGCACCACATAAAACAAATCCTGCAGCACTCTGTGTATAATGAGAGAAAAAACTGAGACCATGATTTTCGATTAAAACAGTGACTTTGCAGTGTTTTTCCGTATGTTTTTTATAGTTGTATTTGCGATTTCTTGGTCTCATTTGATAGAATGGAAGACATATTACTGAAATAGAGATGATTTTGATTGGTTTTAGCACTGGAAATGGCTTGCAACTGAGCTCAAAGTAGCGGAAATGTTAAATTTTTGCCGATGTTCAGGAGTAAACAAATGACCTCACACGTCTAATACACGCCAGCTGGTGGGTCTAATATACATTCACAAATGTGGTGATGATAATTATACAATTATTACAATATTGCATAACAGTAAATCTTCTATTTTTTGGTGTGAATAAACATTCATTATGTGAATAAAAAATCAAAATGGAATTTATTTGTGAAGCCTCAAAACGTAACTAATGAACAGAGGAAATGTTAGTTTAGTGCCAGGAATACCTACATTGTTTATTCTGGACCTTATTTTGAAATTGGAATATTTTGAACTTTGTGTTAAATTGGCCAAATTACCAACTTCTGATCACTTTATTTTGTAGTTGAAACAGTTGACTGGGCGATTTATTGTGCTCAATCGATATAATAGAAGTAATACTAGTGAAATAGATAAGAATTTGGTCAACTGGAATAATGTAATTGGCCTAAAATGGGAGTCAAAGTCGGCAAAATCGCTGATTCGTAAATATCGCTGATACATCAAAATTCGCAAGAGCATAATTTCATCAATTTTCCATCAAATTTCATACTTTTTGTTTTATTACCTTCATAAAAAGATTCTCTACCATTTCATACTCTCATGATCTCCGCAATCCTTCCATTTATAGAATGGTCACTGATATTAGTAGACATTCTTTATTTGTTCGCCGCCCCTGTTTACTCCGTCCCTTCTCTCTTCGCCTTCATTAGCTCTTGTCTTCTCTTCAACTACCACCTTTCTATGTACATGTAGCATCTCACTTTTCCCAACCCCCCTGGGAAGTTCCAGCTGTTCGAGTCTGTTCTTTCTCTTTCCCTTGCTCGAAAGCCCAACTGTCTACGGTCGCTTCCCGCTCTCTTTTTCTTGACCACTTTCACTCTCATTCTCATGCCATTGCTGTGTACACAGATGGCTCGAAGTCTTCTGACGGCGTAGGATTCGCAGCAGTGTTTCCGGACAGCGTCGTACAAGGGCATTTACTATCTTCGGCTAGTATTTTTACTGCTGAATTGTATGCCATCCTTACAGCACTTATCCGTATTGCATCTATGCCTGTGTCATCATTTGTGGTTGTCTCAGACTCCCTTAGTGCTTTACAGGCTATACACAAATTTGATACACCTCGCCCCTTAGTCCTCCGTATCCAACTTTGGCTACGCCGCATCTTTACCAAGCATAAAGATATCGTTTTTTGTTGGGTCCCTGGTCATGTTGACGTACAGGGCAATGAACAGGCAGATACTGCTGCGCGGTCAGCAGTACATGACCTACCAGTTTCATGTAGAGGTATTCCATTTACGGACTATTTTGCTGCAATATCTTCCCAACTTCACACCCGTTGGCAACAACGTTGGTCTACTATGCTCGGCAACAAACTTCAATCTATTAAACTGAGTATAGGTTACTGGCCGTCTTCTTATCACCAGTGTCGAGGTTGGGAGACTACTCTCTCCCGTCTTCGCATTGGCCATACTCGTCTTACTCATGGATATCTCATGGAGAGGCGCCCTGCTCCTCTCTGTGAGAATTGCCAAGTTCCATTATCAGTCAGCCACATTCTGTTGGACTGCCCACTTTATCAACGAGCACGCAGAATTTACCTCCGTCGTCGTCTTCGCTCTGCTGCTCTCTCTTTACCTTCCCTTCTCACTGATGGACCCACCTTTCATCCAGACTCTCTCATTGACTTTTTGACAACAACTGACTTACTTCACAAATTCTGATACCTTCAGCCCTTTCTACTTCAATCTCTTGCTACCCTCTACCCCCGTACTATCCCCTGCCCCGCTGTTTTCTGTAATCTACTGATCATCCCTCCCCCCTTCTGCCACCCAATACCCTCGCTTCCTTCCCTACCCTGCAGCGCTGTATAGCCCTTGTGGCTTAGCGCTTCTTTTTGATGATGATAATAATAATAATACCATTTCATAAGAAAAAAATAAATTTTTTTTTTGAAAATTCTTGGACACTGGGGCACCACTTCAGATTTTGGCCTTGGACCCTGAAGGGGTTAACACGGCCATTTCCCACTATGGCAGGGTGACCCAAAAAGAAAGGGAAAAAACCCAAAAGAAAGAAAAAACTTTCATCATTCAACACTTTCACCATCACTCATACATAATCATTGTCTTTGCAGAGGCGCTCAGATACGACAGTTTAAATGTCCCGCCAAACTGCCAATATCCCAAACCCCTCATTTAAAGTGCTGGCATTGTACTTCCCATTTCCAGGACTCAAGTCTGGCTAAAAAGTTTCCCTGAATCCCTTCACAAAATATTACCCTGCTCACACTCCAATAGCTCATCAGGTCCCAAAAACCATTCACTCCTATCTAACATGTGCACGCATGCTTATACTACTACTAAATTTCTTATAATAAATTTATTATCTTCTGCAGTTCTTGTAAAATTACTTATTTAGAATAATACAGTACTTATGTTGTATCAATTTTCTCTGCTGCACCTCTAAAATGCCCCATTGCAAATATTGAAAAAAAATTATTTACAGTATTAAGGAATAATTTTTGTGGCAGTTTTGTACAGTGCAGCCTCTCCTCACTTAACAAGAGAGTTCCATTTCTAAGACCACGTCAGTAAATGAATTCGTCACTAAGTGAGGAACATACTATAATAGTACTTGGTGTCAACCATTTATAACATTTCTGGTATATTTTTAAATGTTTAAACAGTAGCGTAGTGTATGTTGTAATAAACAGAATAGAGGAAATCAGCTCTAATATACATTATTTAGGTATGCATACTGGTCAGAGAGCCCGTCGTAAGTCCGAGTCGTCGGTAAACGAGAATGTCGCTAAGTGACGAGAGGCTGTATATAGAAACAAGTACAATGCAACCCTGGTTTTCGAACTTAATCTGTTCCAGAAGGTTGTTCTAAAACCGAAACGTGTGAAAACTGAATCAATATTTCCCATGAGAAATAATGTAAATACAATTAATCCGTTCCAGACACCCAAGAAGATTCACAAAAAATTCATTTTTTAAAGAATATGACACTAATATCAAATCTACGGCTTATTTATCTGTCACAATTTATCTAATATGACATAAACAATATAAATAACATAGAAACCTGAAATACACTCTAGAATGAATAAAATATGTCATTAAGTATGTGGCTAGTGGTAGTGGAGGTGGAGAGTTTGTTTGGAGGCAGGACAAAATGCTCCTGCTATATGACACTAATATCAACTCTGTGGCTTGTTTATCTATCTCAATTGATCTAATATGACATAATATAACAACATAAAAACATGATATATAGTACTCTAGAATGAATAAAATGTCATTACGTATGTGGAGTGGTGGAGGTGGTGGTGGTGGTGGGTTTATAAGGACCGCTGACAGCATAAGCCGTACATATAGTGTTGGTGGTGGCGGCGGTGTTGTCACTGGCCTTATATACCTCAAACAACAATGGAGGAGTTAGTTTTGTGTTGTCATTTTCCTATCACTTAATCACTTAACTTGCTTGCTACACTGTTAATGCTACACTTTATCGCTGGCTGGTGCTATAGCCTTTATCGACTCTTGCTACTTTGGTATCATACATATCATAGAATTGCTGAAGAAGGCGCATTCTCCCCTCTCTCTCAGCCCTTTACCAAAGGGCTGGCTGGCACTAGGAACTTTCTTTGGGCCCATGGTGGCTTATTTCGCACTCACAATTAATAAACGCGCACCAGAAACGAGGGATTACTGTACTACAAAATGTTTTGGAGTGAGCGAAGTAATGCTCACTCGCCCAGTGACAGAGGCCTACTGAGACACGTAGTGGCGGTGTCCCCAGGCGGGCAGATGCATGTAATACATCCGATTGCCGGATCAAGGTCCGATATCCGGAACAAAATTTCGCACAAAAAACGATCCTAAAACCGAAACGTCTGATAACTGGAGCATGTGAAAACCAGAGTTCCACTGTAGTCTTAATTTTCAATAATGTGCTGCAGCTTAACATAATAGTTGCTAAGGATTATGAAGTGTAGATTGTATGGAAAGTCTTGTTGTGGTAGGTGTCTTCTGGGCCTCTGCAGGTGTTGAGTGTGATTCTCTAGCATGAGTGTCCAGCAGTAGTCAACCATCAAACTGATCGTCAAGTTTCCCTGATATCTCTTCTCCATAATGGCTCTTGTCTTGGTGAAATTGTTCACTGTGGGATTCTGTTTTGCAGAAACTGTATGTGTGGGAGCAAAAATAAGTTCAGATTTGAAGTGTCCCAAAATTAGCTAGAGGCTTGTTTTTTAAATGGACTGAAACCAGTGTTGGCCATTGTTTAATAAAAGTCAGAACAGCTCAGTGCTGTTCAGGATGAACCAAAACATCCAGGGTTCTTTCTCAGATTTATAGGTTACTTGTGAATAATGCATTATTTTATGACTAGCAGTTTTTTTGTTTTTATTATTATGAAGATTCTGTCTGATACTGAATGGGAGTAGTTGAGAGACAGTCCAAACTAGTGCATTGACAAATTTTGCTAACGTTCTTCAACTTTATGAGTTACTAAAAGATAAACCTGTATAAAAGAAATTTCTTGTTGGCTCTTGTTTATGGTTTTGAGTTTTTAAAACTATGCCCATTTGAGCATTAAAAAGAAAACTGGTATAGTACAATCTCACTAAGTTATATGTTAAGGATCTCTTCAAGGGATTGATGCCAGTGGAGTTTCTTGATTCAAGGAATTGGATTAAACTGATGACCTCCCATATCTCGGATGCCATGTGATCCCCGCAGATTTAGCTCCTCTTCGTGAATGTGACTGTAGCGTGTGAAAGATATTCATTGAAGTATATATAATAGTAACTAGGGAGGGAGAGAGAGGTATTTGCACATATGAGGTAAGTGTTTAACTTGTTTCCAGTTGTAATGATTTTCACTGGGTCTCTAGAATTTGTGAAAGATATTCATTGTATATGTAAAAGTAACTAGGAGGAGAGAGAGAGAGAGAGAGAGAGAGAGAGAAAGAGAAAGGTATATACACATGTAGGGTAAGTGTTTAACTTGTTTCTATTTGCATTGATTTTCACATGGTCTCTGACCCTTTTGAAGTGTTTAAAATGGCTTATTTTTCAGTATTTGATCTTGATGTTTAATGAGGCTTATTTGTACCGGACTTTGTACATGCTTCACGTGTGTGTATTGAACCTTTTCCTGGTGCTTTCATCCACAGTCTGCTTATTCTGCTCTCTCTTCTTGTCATTCTCTTGCATCCATTCCTTAATTCACCAGTCATTATTATCTAACATTGTGGACATAGTTACTAACACACTACGTATCTCCCAACTTGCAGTGTCATCTTTCGCTTCCTCGAATACGGAGACAATAGACAATATCTCTGCTTATTTAGAAGCTTCCACACCCACCATTACTATCATCGAACCTGTAGTAATCTCTCACAAACGTGGAGTGTCTCCAGAACACACTCCTCTTCTTGGCTCCCAGTGTTTGACTGTTGCACAAGATGCTGGTAGGAGTGTTACACCATGTGCGGTCATTCATATTCGCTGTGCTAGTATAATAGTAGTGTCCTGCTTTCTGCCCATAGGTTCCATGTCATGTTTTATATATTGCTGTCACATACTGACTTCTCGTGCAGCACCTGGTTTATAGCCCTCTTTTGTTTCGTTACCTTTAATTTAAAAAAAGAAAATCCCTTTGTTTTGCAAGGTTCTGGTAGGAGTGTTGAACCACATGGTCATTCATACTCGACTGCCTTAGTGATACAGTAGTAGCGGGCTGCTTCCAACTGCTCATAGGGCCCTTGTCTTGTGTGTTACTCCAAAGTACTGACTGCTTGTATCCCACCTAGTTCCTAGCTTTATTTTGTTCTGTTAGCTTTGTCAGTTTTACAGTGGAACATTTAAGAATGCAGAGGAATTTTTTGGCTAGTTTTAAATATTGACCTTTCCCTATTTTTGCCTTGGTCTAAAAGAAACTTTGTGACGGTGCCTAGACTCCGATTCGTCACTGTGTGAGTGTGGAAGACTTCTCTTGTGGCTCTGAATTGGTCATAACTGTTGTATACCTGTGACCAGTTTTGAGGCTTCAACCTGAGGCCAGGCTTCCTTGATAAGAAAGAAAGATGTGCAACAGTTAGGTACCTTTATTTTGAAATGTTTCGCCTACATAGTAGGCTCCTTCACTCAAGTACAAGGGAGGCAGCAGAAGCAGGAGAGATGTAAAGACAATGTAATCAGTCCATCACCCTTGAAGACTTAGTTTTGAGGTGGCCAATCCCTCAGTCTTGAGAGGAGTTTTGCAAAAAAACTGATTACATTGTCTTTACATCTCTACTGCTTCTGCTGCCTCCTCTGTACTCGACTGAAGAAGCCTACTGTGTAGCCAAAATGTTTTGGGATAGAGTTACCGGTCTCACGTGTGTCTTACTTATCAACTTTTTGGTATTATATACCATCATCATATCCAGGCTTCCTTGTTCACTGCTTAGTCATTCCCCAGTTACTGTATGATCCCCTCTGGGTTTAGTGTTACCCCACCAGTAGCGATTCCTCGCTGAGAGTATAATTTCTAATTAAGATGCTGTCAGTAGCTTCTTGCTTGTAACTGATCTGTTGCACTGGTTTGTGAGTGGCTGCCATCTCTTGTTGCTCTCCTTATCCTTCTAAATGCAATATATACACAACTAGCACTGCTTGTTTTCTCCCAGTACAGTGGACCCCCGGTTTACGATATTATTTCATTCCAGAAGTATGTTCAGATGCCAGTACTGACCGAATTTGTTCCCATAAGGAATATTGTGAATTAGATTAGTCCATTTCAGACCCCCAAACATACACATACAAACACACTTACATAAATACACTTACATAATTGGTCGCATTATGAGCTGATCGTAAACCGGGGGTCCACTGTATACACCAACCTTTTTTGTCTGCATTGCTCATTGTTTCCCACAAGTTTCATGCTTTTTATGGTTGTTATTATTATTAATTATTATTATTATTATTATTATTATTATTATTATTATTATTATTTTACATGTAACACAATACTTGATTTTTTTTCCCACAAACTGGCTGCATCCCACCAAGCCAGGGTAACCTAAAAAGAAAAATGAAAGTTTTTCTTTTTTTAAATTTAGCACCTAATAATAGTCTTATTGTTTATTATTATGCTGTTTGAATGTTTCTCATGTGCCTCCATTATGATAATACATTTATTAAAGTTACAAAATAAGTTTAAGGTTGATCATGGTCCTTATCAGATAATTATTCATTATTTGGAGCATTTATATTTAAAAATGCAATTCAATTTTTTATTAATATTTCCACTTACTTATCACCTAATTTTTTATATTAGAGATTGTCTATCCAAATCTCAGTTATTGACTTTTCAATTCATTCTGCATTTTTCTTAAATGTACTGGATTTTTGTTAAATGTACTGTAGTGTTGTTTTAAGCCAGAGATGTACCACTGTTCCAGTCACCAAATAATATGTAAAGTACGTTAAGCAGTGCACAGTTTATAAGCTGAGCAAAGCCAGTAGAAGGTATTTGGTGCCACAAGTTAGTAGTAGTGGCGTAACCTGGTTTTTGGCATAAACCGGACACAATGCCTTGAAAATGCTTTAAAATGACGAAAAAACCCATAAAACCAGCGTAAATAACTCGCGAAAGAATAAAACTATTGCTGAACCTTGAAGAACACTAAAAACATATTTGTCATATATTTTAAAGAATAATGAACACACAAAAAATTGCTATGTAAGTGACGTTGCTGAGCGACATAGACATAATGACGTTTGCTGAACTGAAATTTACTCTAGAAAATTGGCGTAAAGGTGAATTTGATGTAAGCCAAAATGACGTAAAGCAGGGTGTGACTGTACACAACATAGTGTTTAATGACTGTTTGCTAGGCAAAGGGCATAGTAGGTACTCTTATGGTTGTCTGAAGTCACCTTCAGTCAGCTTGTCTGACACTACCTTCCTAGCACATGCTCGTAGGACTGTCATCACTGACTGTCACGTACGTAGGTCTCCTCATCCCACATTAAACCTAGAACCACAAAGTTAGCAAGAAGTATTATTGAACAATGACAAATTAATATAGAAAAAATGACATTCAGACCATCTAAAACTAAGAGTTTCATGCAAGCACAAGTATGCGATGATACAGCTAACCCTTAAACTCTCTAAATGTAGATCTACTTCACTCACGTAGCGCTCTGAAAGTAGATCTTCGTTTGGACAGTTTAAGGGTTAAAGAATACTCATCATCTGTGTCTAAAGAGTTTAACCAGCAAATATCAGAAATGCTGCCAGAATGAAGATTAACATATTCAGGAAGTCGGCAACTTTTTTCTAAAAGTACCAGATTAGTCAGGCTGCTAGCATAAACAGCCTGGTTGTCCAGGTGGTCAGCAAAGAAGACAGTCTGTCAGGGATGAACCCTTGAAACCAATTGCAGGTAAATCACAGGAACTCCTGTGAAAAGGTGGGGGGGGGGGGGCAGTGCTATGATGCTACTCTTCTCTTAGGTCGTATCTGATTCTCGTGCATTCCTCAGGCACTGTGTCCCCTGTGGGTGTAGTACTTAAAATATAATGATAAGTTTATAAATGGCAGGTCAGACCAGTGGCACCCAGACCCCAAAGACATCACAAAAATCAGAAGAGGTTATCCCGAGTGACCCACGCCTTGGTCCACTCCCACCAGAAGATTCTCGAATATTTGAAGGTAAGTTACTCTTGATCCAAAGAATTGGACTTCTCTCCTTTCTAATTACCTCCCATAACCCGTTTGGATTTAGTGCTTCTAAATATAATGGTACTAATAAAGGTAAATGATTTTTTAGTGGGTATGATGATCTGAAAGAATTGGGAAAATTATTCTCAAACAAGAGTACAAATCTTGATCTATGAATCTACTTAATGACAACAGCATCTATGAAATATGTGGTACTTAAATTCTCAACATGTGTTCAAAATTTTAGATCAGAATCATAAGCAGTAGTCACAGATGAGAGACATAGACAGCAGTCACAGATGAGAGATGTAGACAGCAGTCACAGATGAGAGATGTAGACAGCAGTCACAGATGAGAGATGTAGACAGCAGTCACAGATGAAAGACGTAGACAGCAGTCACAGATGAGAGACGTAGACAGCAGTCACAGATGAGAGACGTAGACAGCAGTCACAGATGAGAGACGTAGACAGCAGTCACAGATGAGAGATGTAGACAGCAGTCACAGATGAGAGACGTAGACAGCAGTCACAGATGAGAGACGTAGACAGTCACAGATGAGAGACATAGACAGCAGTCACAGATGAGAGACGTAGACAGCAGTCACAGATGAGAGACGTAGACAGCAGTCACAGATGAGAGATGTAGACAGCAGTCACAGATGAGAGACGTAGACAACAGTCACAGATGAGAGACGTAGACAGCAGTCACAGATGAGAGATGTAGACAGCAGTCACAGATGAGAGATGTAGACAGCAGTCACAGATGAGAGATGTAGACAGTCACAGATGAGAGACGTAGACAGCAGTCACAGATGAGAGACGTAGACAGCAGTCACAGATGAGAGACGTAGACAGCAGTCACAGATGAGAGACGTAGACAGCAGTCACAGATGAGAGACGTAGACAGCAGTCACAGATGAGAGACGTAGACAGCAGTCACAGATGAGAGACGTAGACAGTCACAGATGAGAGACGTAGACAGTCACAGATGAGAGACATAGACAGTCACAGATGAGAGACATAGCAGTCACAGATGAGAGATGTAGACAGCAGTCACAGGTCAGAGACATAGACAGCAGTCACAGGTCAGAGACGTAGACAGCAGTCGCAATCAGTGAGCCATTTAACACATTCAAGATGCTACATTTAAAGACCATGCCTCACTCTCTTACAAAAGTGCTGAGTATACTTCCTGTTTTACCTCCATGTATATCTACATCGAGGCAAAACTGTCTTTCCAGAAGTGTGCCAACATTGCACTTTAGCTTACCCTACAACTGCAACATCCCCCACCCCTCCAGAATGCAGGACAGGCATTGCCTTTCCCACCTCCAGGACTGTCCAGCTAATTATGTATATATGCAAATAACCATTTAGAAAAAAGTTAAATTCTAAGCACTTTCGTGATTTTTCACATTATCAAGGAATAATAATAATTCTAATATTTATTCCTGCAAGTACCTGTACATTATATACAGACCTAACTGACATCAGTGACATAGAAAGCTCCTTGTTATGCAGAGCATTTTGGGCAAATTAGGTAAATCTTGTCCCCAGGATGCGACCCCCCACCAGTCTACTAACACTCGGGTACCTATTTACTTCTAGGTGAAAAGAGAATGGTAAAAATATGAAAACAGAAGACTTGTGAGGCTTTATAAGTCTTCTGTTCTCCAGTTATTTTTACTATTCCTTGATTGTGCGAGACATCACAAAAGCACTTGGAGTTTTGCTCTTTTTTCACTGTGGTTATTTTGCATATTATGATATCATTTGTTGACTGTGATTTTATTGCATGTATATATGTATATTCATTTTTATTTTTAGTATTTTCTTCTTTGGGTTGC
This sequence comes from Cherax quadricarinatus, assembly GCF_038502225.1. NCBI lineage: Eukaryota > Metazoa > Arthropoda > Malacostraca > Decapoda > Parastacidae > Cherax > Cherax quadricarinatus. The sequence goes on from NC_091372.1 coordinate 10,733,492, forward strand.
CCTGCATTGGTAGGTAAATGACTGATGTGTTAAAGAAAAATTGGTGTTTGATACATTCAAAATGTAAATAATAGATGCTAACTATTTATTGATCTCCATGGGGAAGTGGAACAGAATTCTTCCTCCGTAAACCATGTGTGTCGTAAGAGGCTACTAAAATGCCAGGAGCAAGGGCCTACTAACCCGTTATCTAGTATCCATTACTAAAGTTGAAAAGAGAAATTTTTGTTTTTGTGTTCGGGCCACCCTGCTTCGGTGGGATATAGCCGGTTTGTTGAAAGAAAAAATAAAAAAAAACTATTTATTGAGTCATGGAAATGGGAAGTACAATGCCTGCACTTGAAAGGAAGGGCATCTAGACTGTTCTATCTGAGCACCTCTGCAAAGACAGTGATTAAATGTGAGTGATGGTGAAAGTGTTGAATGATGATGAAAGTTGTTTCTTTTCGTTTTTTTTTTTTTCTTTCTTTTTGGGTCACCCTGCCTTGGTGGGAAAAGGCTGACATGTTAAAAGAAATTATTGTGTGGGAAGTTTACAATTCAAAGTGCCATACTGAGTGGTGTGGTAAATGTTTATTTTTTATTTATTCAGTTATTGTATAGAATGGCTGATTATATAAAGAAAAAAATGTTGATTGGGATACACTAATATTAAATTCACTTCAGTTATTAATGTTTTGAAATTTAAAAAAAATTTTCTTTGAGGAACTTTTTTGTGTGTAATATAACTTTAGAAGTATTTAATGTACACTAATACATGAAGTTGTTAATGTTTATATTTTTGATGCTTCAGGATATACCATTCTAATGACCAGTGGTGACAGTAGCATCAAGAAGCGTCAGTGTCCAGATGATGGTGAGTAACACGTCTGACACATGCACACCATTCTTACATTGAACACAAAGGGACAACACTGACTCGAACAATACACAAATATCCCGCACATAGAAAGAAACTTACGACGACAGTCCAAGTCAGACCGAAGCGTCGTCATGAATTTCTTTCTCCTTTGTGCAGGTCATTTGTGTATTTTGTCTATTAGACGGTCAGGTAACATGAGGGTTACCTTCATAAAAGTTAATGTTTGGACTAGTATAGCACCGACTGAACTGAAGCTCAAGTATAAACGAATAGAGTTGCATTCCATAAGCCCACAGAAAATATCAAACAACTTTGTAATATATCCTGATATATCATCAGTAATAATTTTTATCTTTTCATTCTCTGTCATTATTTGAAGCATTTGAAGAATGCCTTTACATTCTCTAACAGAGAATGAAATTTATATTCGCTAACAGAATGTAATTTATATTCTGTAACAGAGAATGTAATTTACATTCTGTAAGAGAATGTAATTTACATTCTGTAACAGAATGTAGTTTACATTCTGTAACGGAGAGTGTAATTTTGCATTCTGTAACAGAGAATGTAATTTTCATTCTGTAACAGAGAATGTAATTTTCATTCTGTAACGGAGAATGTAATTTGCATTCTGTAATGGAGAGTGTAATTTGCATTCTGTAATGGAGAATGTAATTTGCATTCTGTAATGGAGAATGTAATTTGCATTCTGTAATGGAGAATGTAATTTGCATTCTGTAATGGAGAATGTAATTTGCATTCTGTAATGGAGAATGTAATTTGCATTCTGTAACGGAGAATGTAATTTGCATTCTGTAATGGAGAATGTAATTTGCATTCTGTAATGGAGAATGTAATTTGCATTCTGTAATGGAGAACGTAATTTGCATTCTGTAATGGAGAATGTAATTTGCATTCTGTAACAGAATGTAATTTGCATTCTGTAACAGAGAATGTAATTTGCATTCTGTAACAGAGAATGTAATTTGCATTCTGTAACAGAGAATGTATTTTACATATTGTAACTATATAATTTACATTCCTTAACAATGTAAAGGTACCTAATTTGCTTGCTAAGTCATTGTTAAAAATCTCTCTTCATACCTGTGCAGATACATACACCTCTCAGTGTATGTACAGATGCATGTACCTCTGTTAGAGATACACACACACTTGTGTGTATACAGATACACACCTGTGTGTGTACACAAATACATAACCCTCTCATTGGTTGAACTGGGATGGTAATACTGGTAAGTTGCAGAAACACAGGTGTATACACATGTTAAAACAGTTAATATGGATACATTTTTTGAAGTGAGGAAATATATCCTCCTTAATTACCTTAATGGGCATATGTTTCTCTTACCACACCACCTTACATTTCATATGCACTACACTTTTTTGTGGCCAGAGTATGCAGGTATATCTTAGCCCTTTCTGGGTTGGTGCCCTATTAGCACGGCTGGCACGCCAGAGTTGGTGCTGTACTAGTACTCATAAATTCTAGCGCCTTCAGATCTAGTGAGAGAAAGCTGGTAGGCCTTCATATGAAAGAATGGGTCTATGTGGTCAGTGTGTGCAGTATAAAAAAAATCCTGCAGCACACAGTGCATAATGAGAAAAACAAACTTGGACCATGTTTTTGGTTTAAAACAGCGACTTTGCGGTGTATTTTCGTATGCTATTTATGGTTGTATTCTAGTTTTCCTGATCTCATTTTATAGAATGGAAGACATATTACGGAAATTGAGATGATTTTTATTGATGTCACAACGAAAAGTACCTTGAAATTGAGCTCAAAGTAACAGAAATGTTCGATTTTTGCCAAAGTTCAAAAGTAAATAAATCAAGCCATGCGTCCAATGCACTTCAACTGGTGAGTCTAATATTCTTTCACAAGTGCACTGATATTATTTGTACCATTTCTACAGTAATGCAGTAGTCTGCATAACAGTAAATTTTCTATTTTTTGTGAGAATAAAAATTCAAAGTGGAAAGCAAAAGAAATGTAACAGAGGCCTAGGGATGTGACTAATGAACAGAGGAAATATTATTTTAGTGCCAGGAATGTCTGTCTTGTTTATTCTGGACCCTATTTGGAAATTGGCATCTTTTGAAATTTGTGTGAAATTGGCAAAATTGCCAATTTTGGACCACTTTATTAGATAGTTGAAATTGGTAAATGGGTGGGTTCTTGTACTCATTTGACAGAAAAAAATGGAGTTCTAGCAAAATAGTTATGATTTTTGTTGACTGGTACACCAGAGTTGGCCGAAAATAGGGCTCAAAGTGGGTGAAATCGCCGATGCGTAAATGTCGTCGAGACCACTAACTTTGCGAGAGCATAATTCCATAAGTTTTCCATCAAATTTCATACTTTTGGTGTCATTATCATCGGGAAAAGATTCTCTATCACTTCATAAGAAACAAATTTTTTTTTTTCTGAAAAATTTTTGACCCTGAGAACAAGTTTAGGAGAGGGCCTCTCGACCCTGAAAGGGTTAATTACAGCACAATTTATGTATACTCTATTTTATGACACATCAGTTTTTTTTTTTTTTAACAAGTCTGCTGTCTCCCACCGAGGCAGGGTGACCCAAAAAGAAAATCCCCAAAAAGAAAATACTTTCATCATCATTCAGCACTTTCACCTCACTCATACATAATCACTGTTTTTTGCAGAGGCACTCAGATACAACAGTTTAGAAGCATATATAAAGATATATAACATATTCCTCCAAACTGCCAATATCCCAAACCCCTCCTTTAAAGTGCAGGCATTGTACTTCCCAAATTCCAGTACTCTAGTCCGGCTATATAAAAATAACTGGTTTCCCTGAATCTCTTCACTAAATATTACCCCGCTCACACTTCAGCAGCTCATCAGGTCCCAAAAACCTTGCGTCTCCATTCACTCTATCTAACACGCTCACACACGCTTGCTGGAAGCCCAAGCCCCTTGCCCACAAAACCTCCTTTACCTCCTCCCTCCAACCTTTTCAAGGACGACCCCTACCCTACCCTCCTTTCCCTACAGATTTATACGCTCTCCATGTCATTCAACTTTGATCCATTCTCTCTAAATGACCAAACCACCTTAACAACCCCTCTTCAGCCCTTTGACTAATACTCTTTTTATTAACTCCACACCTTCTCATATTTTCCACACACCGAATTTTCTGCATAATATTTACACCACACATTGCCCTTAGACGGGACATCTCCACTGCCTCCAACTTCCTCCTCGCTTCAGCATTTACAACCCAAGCTTCACACCCATATAAGAGTGTTGGTACCACTATACTTTCATACATTTCCTTCTTTGCCTCCATAGATGACATTTTTTGTCTCCACATATACCTCAATGGACCATTCACCTTTTTTCCTTTATCAATTCTGTGATTAACCTCATCCTTCATAAATCCATCCGCTGACACGTCAACTCCCATATATCTGAAAACATTCACTTCTTCCATACTCCCTCTCTCCAATGTGATATCCAGTTTTTCTTTATCTAAATCATTTGATATCCTCATCACCTTACTCTTATCTAAGTTCACTTTCAACTTTCTGCCTTTACACACCCAAACTCGTCCACTAACCTTTGCAACTTTTCTTTAGAATCTCCCATAAGTACAGTATCATCAGCAAAAAGTAACTGTGTAAACTCCTATTTTGTATTTGATTCCCCATAAGAATAAGAACTATTAAGATAAAATCAAAGAAAACTCAGATGAGTGAGTATACATAAATGTGTGCATGTATGTGTAGTGTGACCTAAGTGTAAGTAGAAGTAGCAAGATGTACCTGAAATCTTGCATGTTTGAGACAGAAAGAAGACATCAGCAATCCTACCATCATGTAAAGCAATTACAGGCTGTCGTTTTACACTCGGCAGGAATGTAGTACCTCCCTGGGTGGTTTCTGTCTACCAACCTACTACTACTTTTTTTTTTTTTTTTTTTTTTTTTTTTTCTTCAACAAGTCGGCCGTCTGCATACTTTAATTTTTTTCTTCACAAGCAGTAATTGTATATTGCATTATTTTTCCAGAGAATCTTGCACCGTTTGATAAAGATCACGTACATGCCCAAGTAACCAGAGGTGGGGGCAAAGTGCTTGAAAAATATTCTGAAGCTGAGATTATTCTTGCTGAACAAGGAGGATTCTCAACGAATGGCCGCCATACACCTTCCAAACTCAAGAAGAAAAGTTCAGCAGCTCCTACTAGAACGCTCCTCCTCATCTCTAACTCGCACTGTAGAACAGCCAAATTCATACAGTGTTTGGCAGCTGGTATCCCTATAGTGTCCTTCCAGTGGGTAATAACCTCCTGTCACCAGGTTTGCTACAGTGCTTTATTTTTCGGTATGTGTGTACACTTGACTATGTGGTTGCAGGAGTAGAGTCTTAGCTCCTCTTCCTGCCTCAACTTTACACTTGCTAGATTCACTCTTAGCATTGTGGGCCCTGTCATACCTGTTTTTAAAGCTGTGTATGGAGTCTGTGTCTACTACTTCATTGAGGTCTTTCCATTTCCTGACTGCCCTGAGACTGAAGAAATGCTAAGACATTCCTGTGCCTCATCTGTGTCATTAACTTCCAGCTGTTCCCAGCTGTTTCCTGCCTCAAACAGCCTGTACCTGTCTGCCCTATCAATTCCTCTTGAGCATTTTGTATGTTATTTCTTCCCTGGTTCTTTTGTTCTCCAGGGTTATTAAGTTCAGTTCCTTGAGGCTCTCTTCATAGCCCATATCCCTTAGGTCTGGAACTAGTCTCATTGCATACTTCTGCACTTTCTCCAGCTTGTTGACCTGCTTCCTCAGGTGTGGGTTCCATACTTGTGCTGCATACTCCAAGATGGTCCTGACATATGTTGTATAAAGCACCTGGAATGATTCTTTGTTGAGATTTGAAGAAAGATTTGGATTCCATAGTCTGGAAAATTTTCAGACTGTTTCAGGCTGAGAGACTGACCACCTCAAAATCTTTCTTAAATATAGGTCCAGGTTTACTGTCTTCTAGATCTTTAGCAGCTGACTAGTTGTAGATCCTAGCTAGTGATTTTGACAGTGCTGCTGCTCTCACAGAGTCCATGGTGACACCTTGTCAGACCCAGCCACTCTTGATGTATCCAATTTCATCAAGTCTTTTACCTTTTCCCCCGTTGTGTGTGTGGTGTCCAGTACCTTCGGATGTACTCGGGTTTCCTAGGCTTTTTCTGCTTCCACATGAGCTCTTCCTCAGTTGAATTCCCTGGTCTTTTGCTATTGTTTTCCTTCCGATGTTGCTGTAAAGTTGTTTTGGTTCAGACTTGGTCTTGGTTTCTATATCTTTCTCAAATTGTCAATCTGTTCTTGCCTCACCCTTGCTTATTCATTTCTGGCTAATCTGCTCGCCTCTCTGCTCTCATCTGTCCTTTGCTTCCTATAGGTTTTCCATGTTTTTCACTTCTCTCTAATTGCATCTTTGGTTGAACCAAAGGCTCTCTTTGTTTTTTGTTTAGGTATGAAGTTTTTCTCTGCTTCCAGGTACTTCCCAACTACATATGCCATCTCATCCGCTGTGTGTGTGTGTGTGTGTGTGTGTGTGTGTGTGTGTGTGCATGCATATGCGCAATTTTTTTTATATTGGCTATTTCACCTATTTTTAAGTTACAAAAGCAGTTCTCTGAAGTTTACCATTTAATTTTTAAGCTTTCATTTGTTGTTGTACACACTGCCTTCAGAATCTTATTCCAGCAGCAGTTTACAAATATATGTCAGGTAATAATACTTTCTAGTTTCCTGTGGAACTTTACAATTGTTGCTGCAAAAGTTTTGTTGTGCTGTGAAACTTTACTGTCCTGTGCAAACACATTAATGGGTAAACCATACCACAGGTGGGGCTTGAACCTGTGGTCACACAGTTGTAAAACTCCAGACCGATGTGTTATCCACTCCGACCGTGGGTTCAAGCCCCACCCATGGTATGGTTTATTTGCTAGTGTGTCACTACGATTTCGTGAGTCATATTAATGGGTATTTTTTTTTATCTTGGTATCAATGTCCTGCCAAGGCAAGGTGACCCAAAGAAAGAAAAAAACAACAACATTGATTCTATCACTGTCTTAGAATTGAGAATGTCACAGTTCAGATGACCCTTTGACTCCAACTTCCCCATCCCTCCTTAAGAGTGTAGGTACTGCACTTACCTAAATACAAAATGTTATTCTGTACTTTTTTTTTTTAATTGGCCGTCTCCCACCGAGGCAGGGTGATACGATAAGGAAACATTTTTCACCATCACCCACACTATTACTGCCTTTCCAGAGGTGCATGGATACGACAGTACAGATGTCCCTCCAAACAGCAGATATCCCAAACCCCTCCTGTAAGAATGCAGGCACTGGACCTCTCACCTCCAGGACTAAGTCCAGTTTTTTTTTTTTTCCCCAACAAGTCGGCCGTCTTCCACCGAGGCTAACTGATAAATTATGTAGTAATCATAATATTGAGAGCTACCTACATTACACCATGTTACTGGTAAAGGGCTCATGATTCAAGGAATTAGTGACCCTCCCCTTGAATCTAATTGTCTCCCATTTCCCAGGTGCTGTATAACCCCTATGGGTTTATCACTTCCCCATGAATATAATTATATTGTACACTTTTCCCAGGGGATTGAAAGGAAAGTTTATACATTGTAGAACTTAAGAGACTGCAGCAAGATGTTGACACTTTCTAGAGAGAGAGAGAGACAGACAGACAGACAGACAGACAGACAGACAGACAGACAGACAGACTGAGTCAGTGGAGACCTTGCCCTTTGTTTGTTCAGTGTTTCACCCAACACTTTGCTGTATCAGATATAGTGGAACCTTGGTTTTCGTGGTTAATCCGTTCTAAAAAGTCTGACGAAGACCGAATCATACAGAAACTGAAGCAACATTTCCCATAAAAAATAATGTAAATCCAATTAACCCATTCCAGACACTCAAAAATATTAACAAAAAATACATTTTATAGAGAATAACTATAGTTTTACATACAGAAAACTACGAGAAATAAATATAAATGACTAATGAAATGGATAAATGAACATTTAACATCACTTTTACCTTTATTGAAGACTTGTTGGAGTACAGAAGACGGTGAGGAGGGGAGAGGGAGGAGGAGAGGTTATTGTTTGGAAGGGAAATTCCCTTCCATAAGAACTTCAGGTATCAAGGCCCTATCCAGGGTTACTTCCCTTCTTTGTCTTTTACTGCCACTAGGACCAACTTCAGTCACTGTACCCCTCCCTCCCCCTTTTTTTTTTAACAAGTCGGCCATCTCCCACCGAGGCAGGGTGACCCAAAAAGAAAGAAAATCCCCAAAAAGAAAATACTTTCATCATCATTCAACTCTTTCACCTCACTCACACATAATCACTGTTTTTGCAGAGGTGTTCAGAACACAACAGCCTAGAAGCATATACGTATAAAGATACACAACATATACCTCCAAACTGTCAATATCCCGAACCCCTCCTTTAGAGTGCAGGCATTGTACTTCCCATTTCCAGGACTCAAGTCTGGCTATATAAAAATAGCCGGTTTCTCTGAATTCCTTCACTAAATATTACCCTGCTCACACTCCAACCGATCGTCAGGTCCCAAATACCATTTGTCTCCATTCACTCCTATCGAACACGCTCACGCACGCCTGCTGGAAGTCCAAGCTCCTCGCCCACAAAACCTCCCTTAACCCTTCCTTCCAACCTTTTCGAGGACGACCCCTACCCCGCCTTCCTTCCCCTACAGATTTAAATGCTCTCCATGTCATTCTACTTTGATCCATTCTCTCTAAATGACCAAACCACCTCAACAACCCCTCTTCTGCCCTCTGACTAATACTTTTATTAACTCCACACCTTCTCCTAATTTCCACACTCCGAATTTTTTGCATAATATTTACACCACACATTGCCCTTAGACAGGACATCTCCACTGCCTCCAACCACCTCCTCACTGCTACATTCACAACCCAAGCTTCACACCCATATAAGAGTGTTGGTACTACTATACTTTCATACATTTTCTTCTTTGCCTCCATAGATAATGTTTTTTGTCTCCACATATACCTCAATGCACCACTCACCTTTTTTCCCTCATCAATTCTATAATTAACCTCATCCTTCATAAATCCATCCGAAGACACATCAACTCCCAAGTATCTGAAAACATTCACTTCTTCCATACTCCTCCTCCCTAATTTGATAACCAATTTTTCTTTATCTAAATCATTTGATACCCTCATCACCTTACTCTTTTCTATATTCACTTTCAACTTTCTACCTTTACACACATTCTCAAACTCTTCCACTAACCTTTGCAATTTTTCTTTAGAATCTCCCATAAGCACAGTATCATCAGCAAAAAGCAACTGTGTCAATTCCCATTTTGTATTTGATTCCCCATAATTTAATCCCACCCCTTTCCCCAACACCCTAGCATTTACTTCTTTTACAACCCCATCTATAAATATATTAAACAACCATGGTGACATTACACATCCCTGTCTAAGACCTACTTTTACCATGAAGTAGTCTCCCTCTCTTCTACACACCCTAACCTGAGCCTCACTATCCTCATAAAAACTCTTTACAGCATTTAGTAACTTACCACCCATTCCATATACTTGCAACATCTGCCACATTGCTCCCCTATCCACTCTATCATATGCCTTTTCTAAATCCATAAATGCAATAAAATTTCCCTATCTTTATCTAAATACTGTTCACATATATGCTTCAATGTAAACACTTGATCTACACATCCCCTTCCCACTCTTAAAACCTCCTTGCTCATCCGCAATCCTACATTCTGTCTTACCTCTAATTCTTTCAATAATAACCCTACCGTACACTTTTCCTGGTATACTCAGTAAACTTATTCCTCTATAATTTTTGCAATCTCTTTTGTCCCCCTTACCTTTATATAAAGGGACTATACATGCTCTCCGCCAATCTCTAGGTACCTTCCCCTCTTTCATACATTTATTAAGCAAAAATACCAACCACTCCAACACTATATCCCCCCCTGCTTTTAACATCTCTGTCATGATCTCGTCAGTTCCAGCTGCTTTACCCCCTTTCATTCTTCGTAATGCCTCGTGCACCTCCCCCACACTCTTATCCTTTTCTTCACTCCTAAAAGATGGTATACCTCGCTGTCCAGTGCATGAAATTACCGCCTCCCTTTCTTCGTCGACATTTAAAAGTTCTTCAAAATATTCTCGCCATCTACCCAAAACCTTCATCTCCCCATCTACTAACTCCCCTACTCTGTTTTTAACTGACAAATCCATTTGTTCCCTAGGCTTTCTTAACTTGTTTAACTCACTCCAAAATTTTTTCTTATTTTCATTAAAATTTCTTGACAGTGCCTCTCCCACTCTATCATCCGCTCTCCTTTTGCACTCTCTCACCACTCTCTTCACCTTTCTTTTACTCTCCATATACTCTACTCTTCTTATAACACTTCTGCTTTGTAAAAACCTCTCATAAGCTAACTTTTTCTCTTTTATCACAACCTTTACTTCATCATTCCACCAATCACTTCTCTTTCCTCCTGCACCCACCCTCCTATAACCACAAACTTCTGCCCCACACTCTAATACTGCATTTTTTAAATTATTCCAACCCTCTTAACCCCCCCCCCCCCACACTGCTCATACTTGCACCAGTCCACCTTTCTGCCAAAAAAATCTGTCCAGAGAGGTCTGTTTCTGGTATCTCTTTAAAATTTGCCTAAAATGGGACCAGGCATTGTCATTGAACATATTGCAGACATGGCTTGCAACAGCTTTGTTAGGGTGATATTTCTCCACAGAACTTTGCAACTCACTCCACTTTGCACATGTGTCCTTAATCACTGAAGAAGGCACATTCTCCCCTCTCTCTTCCTCCTCCTCTGAAGCAATTTCCTCAGCTGCGGTCTGTTGCTGTTCCAGTTGAAGGTCTTGCAGCTCTTCAGTGGTTAGCTCTTCCCTGTGGTCGTCCACCAACTCTTCCACATCCTGGCCACTCACATCCAACCCCCTGGACTTCCCCAAAGACACAATAGATTCCACAATAGACGTAGAGTCGTGAGGGTCAGCCTCAAACCCTTCAAAATCCTTGTCAAGGTCACATTCCAGCCACAATGTTCTCCAAGCAGAATTTGTCTTGGAAGTCACTCCCTGCCTTCCTTATCTAATAAGGCTTATGCAGTTGAGGATATAATTGACCCTAAGAGAGTTCTGGAGATTCCTCCAGAACTCTCTTAGGGTCAATTCAGTGTCCGAGGTCACTTCAAAGCATCTTTGAAACAGTGCTTTGGTGTAAAGTTTTTTGAAGTTTGAAATGACCTGCTGGTCCATGGGCTAGATGAGAGTAGTGGTATTAGGGGACAAGAACTTCACTGTGATGAAGCCAAACTGCTCCAACAACTGGTCTTCCAAGTTTGGAGGATGAGGAGAAGCATTATCCATTACCAGGAAGCACTTGAGTGACAATTAATTTTCCAGGAGGTATTTTTTCACACTCGGGCCAAACACTTAAGTGACCCACTCAATGAAAATTTACTTCATGACCCATGCCTTATTGTTAGCTTTCCTCATCACACACAATTTACTCTTGACGACATTGTTTTTCTTGAACACTTGGGGATTTTCAGAGTGATACACCAGTAAAGGCTTCACTTTGAAATCCCCACTAGCGTTACCACAGAACAAGAGAGTTAGCTTATCCTTCATAGGCTTGTGTCCTGGCAGTGCCTTTTCCTCCTGCGTGATATAGGTCCTCTTTGGCATTTTCTTCCAAAAGAGGCCTGTTTCGTCACAGTTGACGATTTGTTGGGGGAGGATTCCTTCAGCCTCTACGTACCCCTTGAATTCATCAACGAATTCTTCGGCCCCACATTTGTCAAAACTTGCAGCCTCTCCATGCCTTACCACACTGTGTTTGCCAGTTAGCTTCTTGAATTTGTCTAACCAGCCTCTGCTGGCCTTAAATTCACTAACAGCAACACTTGTTCCAGGCATTTTCTTCGAGATCTGCATGCAACTGCCTTGCCTTCTTCCAAATTATCACTTCCAAAGCACTATCTCCTGCTAACTGTTTTTTGTTGATCCACACCAATGACAACTCAACATCTTCAATTGTTTGTGATCTCTGTTTCATTAGCGCATTTACCCCTTTTGCAACATAAGCTTCCTGGAGTTTTTTTCTTCGCCAGGATGGAACTGATTGCTGATGTGGCCTTCTCGTACATGCTGGCAAGATCGGCCACGCGTACGCCACTTTCATACTTTGCTATGAGTTCTTTTTAATTCTACCGTGCTTCTCGCCTTCTTTATCAAAGGGCTGGCACTCAGATCTTTTTTTGGCCCCCATGGTGGCTTATTTAGCAGTTGCACTCAATAAACAAACACAAAAAAACAATGGATTATTACGAAATGTTTCGGATGAATGAGCGGTGTTATGCTCAATCAACAAGAAACAAAGGCAGACTGAGTCACGAATGCTTGGGATGCTTGGTGTGGGCGCTTGAGTGGTCAAGTCACGCGGATGCGTTTGGTACAGACCATTTTCAACTCTGAGAAACAAGCGGATGTACGAAAACCGGGACAAAATTTTGACGAAGAAAGTTATTGAAAACAAATCCTACGAAAACTGGGGCATACGAAAACCAAGGTTCTACTTTGTGAATAAAATATACAGATGAAGGACTCCACTTATGTCTTTTCACATTTAAGAGTCTATTAAAAAAGAAAAAGCAGAGATGATTGAGAAAATGTAAGTAAGAGCTTTGATTGTAAATTTGGTATCTTAATAATCCCGAGACAGTACAAGTCTGTCATGGAAGTGATTTTTTGAGGAAGAAAAGGTAAAGATACAGGACAAATAATTCATAGGTTAGGTAAGGTAAGGTTCATCAGGAAACAGGACAAGTGTTTCCTGACGCAGGTCTTAGTCAGGTGATGACCCTCCGTTGGAGCTTTTGGTCGTCTGATAGAGGCCTTCCGCTGGCATACTGGTCCACTCCTTTAAGAATTACGGTCATAGTTATAACCATGTTTTTATGAAAACTGGAATGACAGCTTTTGAATGAGTGATGGTAATTGTTTCCTTTGGGTCACTCTACCTTGGTGGACCCCCTCAAGGGAGCTGCCTTGATGCTGGTGAGGGGTCTTGATTTAGGGAACTGGAGTCATTCTTCCCTTCTTTGAATTGAGCCTGAATGCCCTTCATTCCCCAGGCACTGTTTGATTCCTGTGGGAGTGGCATTTACTCTGATGTAAATAAATGTACCTTGGTGGAAACTGTTGAGGTAATAATAAAAAGCGATCAAAGTATGTTTTCTGTTTTTGACACATTGGCTGTCTCCTGCCAAGGCAGGGTGACCTGGAAAAGAAAATGAAAGTGTTTCTTCGTTTTACATTTAGTAATTTATACAGAAGGGGTTACTAGCTCCTTGCTCCCATTGCAGGGTAATATTTTATGAAGGGATTCAGGGAATCCGGTTAGTGAGACTTGAGTCCTGGAGACAGGAAAGATGATGCCTGCACTGTAAAGGAGGGGTTTGGGGTATGGCTGTTTGAAGTGACATCTAAACTGTTGTATCTGAGGACCTTTGCAAAGACATTGATTATGTGTGAATGATGGTGAAAGTGCTTCATTTTTGGGTCGCCCTGCCTTGGTGGGAGACAGCCAATGTGTTGACAGAAAGAAAAATTTGCGTAAACACCTGAAAAGGGAGCTATAGAATGAGTGATGATTGTTTCCTTCTCTGGGTCTCTCGACTTTAGAGAAAAAGAGTCAGTACGTTAAAACAAAAACTCAGTAATTACTGTAGTTTCAGGTAAAGCAAAGCATATTTGAATACAGTGGACCCCCAGTTTTCATAATTAATCCATTCCAGAGAGAGTGACTAAACCCGAGTCTGATGATTTCCAAATTAATTTTCCTCATAAGTAATAATGGAAATCCAATTAATCCATTCCAGACACCCAAAAGTTCATCCGTAAATGTTTACACCTCAGTCCACTTTGCACAAATACCCTTAATCTTTGAAGAAGGCACCTTCCTCTTCCTCCTCCTCTGCAGCAATTTCCTGAGCTGTGGTCTTTTGCTGTTGCAGATGAAGGTCTTGCAGCTCTGTAGTGGTTAGCTCTTCATTGTGGTCCTCCTCCAACTCTTCCACATCCTCGAAACTCACATCCAACCCCATGGAATTCCCCAATGCCACAATACTTTCCACAACTGGCATAGGCTCGTCAGGGTCAGCCCCAAACCCTTCAAAATCCCTCTCTTGGACACATTCTGGCCACAATTTTCTCCAAGCAGAGTTCAAAGTCCTGGAAGTCACTCCCTCCCAAGCCTTACCTATAAAGTTTATGCAGTGGAAGATATTAAAGTGATCTTTCCAGAACTCTCTTAGGGTCAGTTCAGTGTCTGAGGTCACTTCAAAGCACTTTTGAAACACATCTTTGGTGTAGTTTTTTGAAGTTTGAAATGACCTGTTGGTCCATTGGCCGCAGGAGAGGAGTGGTATTAGTGGGCAAGAACTTCACTGTGATGAAACGAAACTCCTTCACCATTTGCTCTTCCAAATCTGGAGGATGAACAGGAGCATTGTCCATTACCAGGAGGCACTTGAGTTCCAATTTATTTCCCAGGAAGTATTTCTTCACAATGGGGGCAAACACTTCATTGACCTAGTCAAGGAAAGTGTCCCTCGTGACCCATGCCTTACTGTTTGCCTTCCACATCACACACAATTTACTCTTGGCGACACTGTTTTTCTTGAACACTCTGGGATTTTCAGAGTGATACACCAGTAAAGGCTTCACTTTGAAATACCCATTAGCATTACTACAGAACATGAGAGTTATCCTGTCTTTCATAGGTTTGTGTCCTGCGTGATGTAGGTCCTCCTTGGCATTTTCTTCCAAAAGAGGCTTGTTTCATCACAATTGAACACTTGTTGGGGTTGGAATTGTTCAGCCTCTATGTACCCCTTCAATTCCTGAACATATTTTTCAGCTGCATTTTTGTAAGAACTTGCAGCCTTGCCATGCCTTACCCATTGTGTATGCCACTATGTTTCTTAAATCTCTCAAACCACCCTTTGCTGGCCTTAAATTCTCTAACATCAGCACTTGTTGCAGGCATTTTCTTTACGAGATCGTCATACAACTGCCTTGCCTTTTCACAAATTATCGACAGCATAACAGTATCTCCTGATAATTGTTTCTCATTGATCCACACCAACAACAGTCTTCACATCTTCCAGTATTTGTGATCTCTGTTTTGTAAGCATATTTGCACCTTTCACAACAACAGCTTCCTTGATTTCCTATTTCTTGGCCACGATAGAAGCGATGGTTCTATGGGATTTGTTATACATTCTTGCCAGCTCTGCGGCACATACCCCACTTTCATATTTTGCTATGATGTCTTTCTTGAATTCTGTAATGTTTCTCACCCTCTTTATCAAAGAGCTGGCACTAGAAGCTTTCTTTGAGCCCATTGGTGGCTTATTTAGCAGTTACAAGCATTAAAAAGAATGGAATAATACAAAATGTATCGTATGAACATGTGGGATCGTCCTCACTGGCTGATAAACAATGACACACTGGCTGTAAATGGTGTGTCGGATCGTGCGGACTCATTTGGGATGAATGACTATTACCGAGTTCAGTGACGATCACCGAGCCAGTATTTTGCCGAAAAAAACGCTGCTTATTCCAAATACTACAAAATTCGACTACGACATAATCCGGGGGTTCACTGTATATTAATTGCTGATGCTGCCTCTTAACTGGAGTCATTTCTTTCAGAAAAAACTTCAGCCGTGGATGAAATATCTGCTACCAGCTGGTGAGAATGACGATGGTGAATTGCAAGAGCAGAAAGTAAGCCAAGAAGGGACTCTGAGCTCATTGCAGATACTAGCAGGGGAACGAATTTTCTTAGGGTCCTCTGCCAATTCTGAATTTAGCCCACTTTGGCAGCCTCTTCTGGATACCTGTGGTGCTAGAGTGCGAGTAAAGCCAGCTAGACCAGGTTAGTAACTTTGACTGTACTTAAGAATAGTTCATTATGTTTTTTTTTTTTTTTATATAAATTTTATATGCCTTTTTCCATCCATCCTTAATTGGTCTGTCAGATTTAATATCTTTGGTGAATTAGTGACAGTGATAATTATTTCTGTTAATATTGGTGATCACTGTAAATTATAGGAGTTGGCTAGTAATTTATGAAAGAAAATTATAAGCTAATTTTTTTTTTCACATCAAACCTGTCATATCCCACTGAGGCAGGATAACCTGCCTCAGTGGGATATGACAGGTATATATGACAGGATATGACTGTGTACAGTAATGTATACAGCAAGTGTGTAAGTGTGTTAGATAGGAGTGAATGAAGACAAATGGTTTTTGGGACCTGACGAGCTGTTGGAATGTGAGTAGGGTAATATTTTGTGAAGGGATTTGGGGAAATTGGTTAGCCAGACTTGAGTCCTGGAAATGGGAAGTACAATGCCTGCACTTTAAAGGAGGGGTTTGGGATATTGGCAGTTTGGAGGGATATGTTGTGTATCTTTATATGTGTATGCTTCTAGACTGTTGTATTCTGAGCACCTCTGCAAAAACAGTGATAATGTGCGAGTGTGGTGAAAGTGTTGAATGATGAAAGTATTTTCTTTTTGGGGATTTTCTTTCTTTTTTGGGTCACCCTGCCTCGGTGGGAGACGGCCGACTTGTTGAAAAAAAAAAAAAAAAAAATACATTCAGATGTTTGAGTGTTGACAGCTGGGTTTATGAAAGGCAAGATGAAGCATAGAAGAGGGGGAGGAGGGGAAAGGTGGGCGGTACATTGTAGCATCTGTGGAGACGGCTTTATCCTTGGAGGTAATATCTTTGGAGATAAAAAGTGGAATGTACCAGAGTATGCTGCTACCAACATTTATATGGGAGTGAAGGATGGTTTTTAAATATTGCAGCGAGGAAGAGGCTGGAAGCTCAAGAGATGTAGTGACATATACATATACAGGCGAGTACAGTTATGAAGTCTGCCCTGTACTCAGCAGACGGAGGATCAAGCCTCTACCATGTCTTGTGCTGAATGACCTACTTGGGTTTAGTGCTTAATGCAAATTTTTTAATGAAAACATTGTAGAGATGTAGTGTTTGAGAGTAATGTGTGGTGTAAATATTATGCAGAGAATTCTGAGCATGAAGGCTAAGTGTGGGGTTATCAGAGGTATAAATCAGTGGTGATAAATGGTTTGAAAAACTGACAAGTTGAAGATTGAGACACTTATGCAACATATGGGAATCTTTATTCAGTAAACGTTTCGCCACACAGTGGCTTCATCAGTCCAATACAAAGCAGAAGGTGTAAGGAGAGGAGGAGTTTGAGGTAATCAGTCCCTCAGCCTGGAGTCGATGTGTTCAGTCCATCAATCTTGTAGAATGTACAGCATAGGGCCGTAGACATGGCTTGTATACTGTAGTCAGGTGAGGTGAAGCAGGAAGAGGCGGGGTCTTTGTGGTACCATCCACTAGTTGAAGTAGGTCTTCATCCAAAGGTTGGACAAGTGTTGAAGAATTCTTTGTAACAAGATCCCATGATGCTGCAGTGTCTGACAGTTGTGATAAATGGTTTGAAAAACCAACAAGTTGACCTGACTACTGTATATAAGCCATGTCTACGGCCCTATGCTGTACATTCTACAAGATTGATGGACTGAACATATCGACTCCAGGCTGAGGGACTGATTACCTCAAACTACTCCTCTCCTTACACCTTCTGCTTTGTATTGGACTGATGAAGCCACTGTGTGGCGAAACGTTTCCTGAATAAAGATTCCCTTATGTTGCATAAGTGTCTCAATCATAAATCAGTGGGCTGAGGAGGGGCTGTTCAGGTAGTTTGGGCCCTTAGAAAGGATGGCGCAAAATAAGGTGACTAGAAGGGTATTTAAATTTGTCAGTGAGATGGGGTATCTGTGGTTTTGAGTGCTAGTGACTTCTGTGAGCATGCTAGGAATGAGTGGAGGCCAGTTGTATTTATGACTTGACGTGCTGTTGGAGTGTGAGCGAGGTAGCAGGAAGGGTTTCAGGGGAACTTGTTTGCCGGACTAGTCATGGAGGTGGTAAGTACAGTGCCTGCACTCTGAGGAAGAGTGGGAGTGTGCATTTTGAAGGGCCGTCTGAACTGTGACGGCAGTACACTTGTGTCAAGAGATTGATTGCATAAATGATGGTGAATGTGTTGCCTCTTCATTAATAACATCCATGTTAAAAAATATCTTAAATATCTTTTGAAAAGCTGCAGGATTAAAACATTTATTGTTGAGCCTAATGTGTAATTTTGTTGTTCAGTAGTTGCTATTATAAGTGAGTTGTCCCTTCATGGGGGTGCCTTGATGCCAGTGAAAGGCTTATGTTCCAAGAATCTGGAGTTTACCCTCCCCTTCCTCTGTTCAAACATAATTGCTCCCCATTTCCCTGATTCTGTATAACCCCTATGGGTTTAGTGCTTCCTCACGAATATACTAAGAGAACTGTCTTTAATTGCAGGGCATTTGAATAGGGTACTCGACAAAAGCATAAATGTGGTAGTGGGAGACAAAACAATGCCTGAGGACGAGTTCCAACGAGCACAACAATTGGGAATCCCCATCTTGGCGACTGACTGGATCATTCACTCCATTATATGTGGCAGGCAGCTTCCATATTTAGACAGTTCAAAATTTCGACTTGAACCAGGCTCGGTGGGTGATGGCAAACTAGAAAAATAGCCAGTTCAGTTTGGCCTCCCTAGTAAGACTTTTACATATGTAAAGAAGATTAACAAAAATGGAAAAAAGTTTAGATTTCCCATCATTAATGATCATTAGTGTTTTCCACCACTAATGATCATTAGTATTTACATCATTAATGATCATCAGGGATCACATTAGTGATCATTGGTGTATGACTGTTTGTCTATACTTGGTTACAGCTGTATATAATGTGCATTCAACACCTGGGTGTTTGTGCTACTGAGAATCATAATAGAGTCCAATAAATAGCATATAAATTAACTAAATGCAATCATTTAATAATCACACTTTATTCCATATTTTTCTATACATATGAAGGTATTAGTGATATAGTCAGCCAGTGCCTGATAAGTCTGGTTGACATGAAGGTGTGAGGGTTGCCAGGGCAATCATGTAATCACTATTGGTTACTGGTAAGGAAGCCTGGCTTCAGGTAGGGTTGCTAGGGTGATCAGGTAGTCACTACTGGTTACTGGTAAGGAAGCCTGGTCACAGGCAGGGCTGCTGGGGTACATGAATCCTCAGAATTGGTCAGAGTATGGTAAATCTCGTATTCGTAATGGTTCACGCGTATTTTCTATTTGAATGTCAGCAAAGTAATGGGGACTTGCGAATAATTTTTATATACAATATAAGTTTTTGCTACATATTGTAATTACAAAGAAAAATAGAGCATGATAGTAATGTAGATAAATGGTTCAGAGAACCAACAGTTTGATAAATCAGACATGTGTAACATTTGGGTATCTTTATTGTGGAAACAATTGCCACACAAGTGGCTTCGTCAGTCCAATACAAAGAAGAATGGTGAAGATCAGGAGGAGTTTGAGGGACTGATTAC
This sequence comes from Cherax quadricarinatus, assembly GCF_038502225.1. Taxonomy (NCBI): domain Eukaryota; kingdom Metazoa; phylum Arthropoda; class Malacostraca; order Decapoda; family Parastacidae; genus Cherax; species Cherax quadricarinatus. The sequence continues at coordinate 10,753,036 of NC_091372.1, forward strand.
CTCACACTACTCCTGATCTTCACCATTCTTTGTATGGGACTGATGAAGCCACTTGTGTGGCAATTATGTTTCCACCATAAAGATATCCAAATGTTGCTCACATGTCTCAATTATCAAAGCATGATAGCACTGCACTTTTAACTAGAGACCTGATTTTTGTCACCTTAAACTTTGTGGGTAATCTCTTACGATATTTGTAATTAACTGAATTACCCTTATTTTTAATAATAAACTTCAACGTGATTATGTTTGTTACAAATAATTTCTGGGCACACTAATATATTTAGTGATAATGTGTTTGGATAATGTAAATTGTGTAATTAGAATAGACCAACTCCAAGATTGTAGAGTTGTAAGTCAGTGTGAATTGTGTTTTAGCTCGGAATATATTTATTTGTAGAATATGAAAGTTTAAATGTTTATATGAAAATTTTGTACAAACTGTGCGTGTGTACATGAGCAGTCGTTCTTTTGTGTGTGTGTGTGTGTGTGTGTGTGTGTGTGTGTGTGTGTGTGTGTGTGTGTGTGTGTGTGTGTGTGTGTGTGTGTGTGTGTGTGTGTGTGTGTGTGTGTGTGTGTGTGTGTGTGTGTGTGTGTGTAGTTGGGTGGCTTTAGCTCTTGGTACTGCCTCTTCTACTGACCTATATGATTGAGCCTTTGCACATGTATTTTTAAATCCATGTATGGAGTACCCTTCCTCTTTGTCATTGCTCAGTTCATTTTCCTTGACCATTCTTATGTTCAAGAAAAGTTTTGCGAGATCTGTCACTCCTGTGGGTGTGTAATTTTCAGCCATACTTCCTTGCTCTTGTTACATTCCTGCTAGAGATCCTATCCTTGTCTTCCCCATAATGTATATTGTACATTGGGATCATATCCTCTCATGTTCTTTGTAGCTCATTACACACTGTCTTTGTGATATCCTCTATACTCCAACAAGTCTGGTGTTTTACTAGGTGAGGGGTTCCATATCAGCTCATTGTAATCAATGATGGGTTGCTGTATGAGGTAGTGTGTATGTTTACCTGTTTGAGCTTTAGGGAAAAGTTCCTTATTCTTAGTCCTACTTTGTAACTTTTATATGAGGGAAGTGCAATGGCCCGGTTGTAATTATTTTGAACCTCTGTGAATTGCAGGCTTTTAAATACTCAGTGAGGCTGGTATTCTAAGCATTTACCTCTTCCATATTTTACTGTTCATTAATTTACCTTGTTTTACAGTAAATTTTCTCATAACACTGGTAACCTAGTGTTCTCTCTCCAAGAAAGAACCCGTAATAAAGGATTCAAATTAGACGATTGTCAAATTAAGACAATTGTCTTAAAACAGTTCCTGATCAGCCGGGGTTGTGGTGCTTACGTTGGACTACTGAAAATTAGTCTGCAAGGTGAAAATAGCATTGAGTGAAGAATTTATAGGGAAAATAAGGTTATTGTTGACACAATCAAATTTGCATTTTTTTTTTTTTTTTGCAAGGTAAAAATTACTACAGTTTAATTTTCCTTATATTCTGGTAGTGTTCTTCTTGACCTGGACGAGTGAGGAGAGGATTGATGTGGGTCTACTGGTCTGAGATGGCTAGTTGATTCTCACATTAAGAGCATGTGCATCACCTGGAAACATATCTAAAATTTAAACTATCTTCAGTACCATCATAGATTCATGTTTTTTTTTCCTTGGCATCTCCTGCAACACTAGTACTCCTCTTGGTTGCCATGGTTAATATCCAGAGACCAGAGTGATGAAAACATTCAAAATAGCTTAATAAACAGTGATTCTCTGTTTATCAAATAATTTTGCCATTTTTTCATTATCCCTTAGTGTCTCTTGGATAGTGGGATACGGCCGGTTTGTTGAAAGAAGAAAAGTCTCTTGGATATTAACCATGGCACCCAAGATGCTGGGTGTCCTGCGAAGGTGTGAATCTGATAGTATTGAAGAAGGGAAATCTTAGATGTGCATCTAAATGGTGCATGTGTGATGCAGATTGTTTTCACTCTTGATCTGAGACAGTCTACTGTCCGTACAAATAGGGACAGTGAGAAGATTAAAATTTGTACAGTCAGTAATCTAGATTGTGACCTAGTGCAAAGAATGTCAGTGAAATCAATGCTGGAGGGTATAACAGACCAGATGGTTGCACTCGAGTATAACCATCAACTACTGGCAACTCTGCATCTGCATCAATCCAAGAACCACAGCCATCTGCCTCAGGCCACTCGAGCCACACCATATCTATCCACACACTCACACACACTACCATATCAACAAACAGTGCAGATTAGAATGTAAGGTAAGCTGTATTATTTTAGACATAGTAATAAGACTATTTAAAAATTGTTTGGCAAATTTGGTGGTTTCAGGAACATAAAAACATGTTTTTCTATGTTTTTCACAACAATTTGCACTATTTTGTATTCGAGGTCTCTAACTTGCACTCTGATGATTTACTATATTCGGCATACTTGTAAAGGAAGTTCTTGTATATTATACCTTCTTCAATGTTTATCTTCATTGCCAACAAGGAGAAAATGAGCCTGTCTTTGTGCTGTGATCTCTTCATATATATCGGCTTAATATTTTTAAAGAGCTCTACTTTTTAGGCATTTTTTTGTTAATGTACTTAGGTGATAGAGGTTAATTTAATTTGTTGACCTTAAAGCAAATTATTGATTTATTTTATTAGTTTGACTGTTATTACCATTTAGTATTATTAGGATTATATTTTCATCATATTTAGAAGTTTTGTTATTATGAATATACACAGTAATTGTAATAGTGTTTTGCATGTGGTTTCCTTTTGTCATCAAAGGAGATTCCTTGATGCTTATGAATGTTTCTGGATTCAGGGAATTTGAGTTACTCTCCCTTGGATCAAACCTATTCCCCCAGGCACTGCATGAACCCTGTGGCTTTAGCACTTCCTCATGAATATAGTTATTACATTTTCTCCTAACTGGTTTCCCATCTCTTGCCCAGTTGTAGAGTTTAGCTGGTGTTACTGTATTCTTTACCATGTCATGTGTGAGCTCTTTTGCTGTCTTGACATTAGGATCTTCAAGTTTTTACAGTGGTGGCTAGTCACACCTAGTAGTACAGTTGTTTTATCAGTATGAACAAAATTAGGCATTGCATGAATTTGTGACTTACTGGTATGTTTAATTTTACAATTGAAAAAAAAACATTAAATGTTTTAAAGCTCATATATTTTAACTTTAAAGATGACCTCTATTTTTTGTGGGATTAGAGTATCCCATTGCATTTATTATTGTATATACTCATGCAGTGGGTGAGAACGTTGGTACCTAACATGACTCAAGAAATCGTAATGACACGATTGCAAACAAACTATAACCCCGCGGGTTCAATCCCGGCCGGGGGTATGGTTGGTACCTAGGGTGAGCCAGTCCTTGTTGTGCGTGATAGTCATTCATCTCCTGACATTTACATGTCAGTGATTTTAACTGCTGTAAAGAAAAGTTTTAGTTTGTATGCTAATAAAAGTCTGGTATATAGTATGAGTGTGATAGAGTGGAGACGAGTGGTTTTTGGTATTGTGCTGTTGGAGTGTGAGCAGAGTAGCCTTGATGAAAGGATTCAGTAAATCTGGTTAGCTGAACTTGTCTTGGAGGTCGGACATCCAGCGACTGCACTTCCAAGGAAGGTTGGGGGTGTTGCTCTTTGGAGGGTCATCTGAATTGTGTTGTCTGTACATATCTGGCAAGACAGCTTCGATTGAATGGTGGTAAATGTGTGTGTACCCTTTTGGGTCACTCTACACTGGTAGAAAATGGCCAGTGTCGAGAAAAATTTATATTTTGTGTGTGTGTGTGTGTGTGTGTGTGTGTGTGTGTGTGTGTGTGTGTGTGTGTGTGTGTGTGTGTGTGTGTGTGTGTGTGTGTGTGTGTGTGTGTGTTTGTGTTTGTGTTAGTGTGTGTTTGTGTTAGTGTGTGTGTGTTTGTGTGTGTGTGTTTGTGTGTGTGTGTGTGTGTTAGTGTGTGTGTGTGTTAGTGTATGTGTGTGTGTGTGTGTTAGTGTGTTAAAATTAGTGTTTTCTTATGAAGCATTTCAGTTGTTGAAATAACTTCATGTACAAAATATCTCGCCCAATACTGATGTTGGCCAAACATGTTCATAATGACCTGTTCACTTCATGTACTTGTGAATGTTCCATTCCACCCACTCCTTCACTCCCTCAATATTTGTCATGATCTGCCATAGTACTACATATAATGATGAAAGATGACCCATTTACTCATTTCCAAGGATGTGTATGCAATGTACTGTAGGTTTAATTGTGCACTGCTGCTATTCAATAGAAAACCAACTATGTTGCTTCATATTTAGTGGGGCCAGCATAAAGCCCTCCTGTACATTTTTAATGTAATTATGTAAACTCACTTGCATTACTTTTCCTCTATAAACTTTATGCACATACTATAAATAGTGTCCTGTGTGGGTTTTAAAATTAGACAAAGTTCAATAGCAGTCTACAATGGTGTTACCTGTGTTAATGTGAGGTTTTGTATTAGAAAGTTATTTCTGTATTCTTTCCACATTTAAGATACAAGAAACTGGTAATCCTCTTTGTATATTATGAATGTATTTTATTTATTATTTTTTTTTTTACTGAAGCCAGACGACTTGTCTTTCATTTTAACAGTACAACTAAAATCCGCGTATGTGCACAAGGCCTTAAAATTTTGGAAAATTGCGGCCTTTTTTTTCGTTCTGTGGGCACACACATGAAAACATGGTACATACATCTTGTTCAGACTCTGACATGCATACAGTTGTTTTTTTTTTTTTTTTTTTTTTTTTTTTTTTTCCAACAAGTTGGCCGTCTCCCACCGAGGCAGGGTGACCCAAAAAAAGAAAGAAAATCCCCAAAAAGAAAACACTTTCATCATCATTCAACACTTTCAGTTGCTGTACTTTCAAATAAAACACAGTACCTCTTGTTCAGACTATGACATGCATACTCACTTGAGTACAAAGACACAATATGCAAACCAGGATATTATGAGGACTGTTTTGCTCAGGGTAGAGCTTTATCAGGCCACTGATAAAGCTCTATCTTAAGCAAAAATACTCTATAGTCCCAGTAAAGGCTTGTTTTGCATAGTGTCTTCGTTACCATACCTGAGGGCATTATGCCTGTTCATCCACTTGCTGTACAGTTAGATAAAACATGTTAGCTATAGATTTAGTTTTTAGTAGTAGTTTATGCCTTGGCAAATCATTTTATTGTGGCTAGATTTGAAAAATCTTTTTAATACTGCACTTGCCAAATTATTAGACGTTGTGGATTACCAAGGAGAATTGCATAGTCGTCTTGAACCATTAAACAAAAAAATAATTACCAACCAAATTTTTGACCCAGAAAAACTGCAGATTTTGACAATATGGCAGTTTAAATGTATGAAGGTAATCTGCTTCATTAATATTACTGCGAAATCAGTTTATCAACAATGGATAACTTGAACCGAAGTCTTAGCTTTGGAAT